>NC_058085.1:76798068-77096452 GCF_014858855.1 Bufo gargarizans | reverse complement strand
AGCAACACAAAAGAAAGTCCCAAAAGTTCTGGATTTTCGGCATTCTCTTTCAAATTAAAATGAAAGGTCTGGCATGCAGCGAGACTATTGAAAACCAAAGTGAATTGTCCAACCTTGTTCTCCTGTAGGCAAAGGATTTCCCTCTTCTCCACCTTCAGCAAATCCAGCAGAATGTTCCTCACGAGATGTTGCAGCATAAAGACCTTCTCCAGTCCAACGTCCACATCAATACGAACTCCATTACGGACCCAGTTTTCACCAGCCCAAGCATGTCTGATCTTTACGCCCATTTTGATCGCCTTCAGTTGCTTTTGGGACTAATCCGTCACCCCAATAGCAGCAAGGGATCCAATCACGGCTATAAACAGTGACCTTCACCCAAGGCCGAGGGTCCGGGTACCTGCAAGCTCTCTCAGCCAAGACCAGGCAACAAGTCACCTGATCTTAGCAAAAAGGCCGAGAAGCGATAACCTGAAAAGGGTTCGCAGTACAGGCCAATGCTCCCCAATGCAGAACACTTGTGAAGGCGATAGCCTACAGGCCCCAGTCCCAGACACAGTCCGGGAGGCTTCTTTCTCTCACACACAAACCAGGGAAAACGTGCATCCTACACTCAGGAATCACCAGCATGCTCCTCTTTGTATTCACCATCTGCATAGCTCTGCCCATCTGCCACTTTTGGCCACGCCTTTTCCTCACACGCAATTCCTGGTGCCAAAGCATGCCAAGCAGAAAAAATTATAAGAGGAGTGAGTGAATGGAGAAGTAGTGAGGAAAAAAAAAAAAAAAGTGTATGTATGCATTGTTGATTGTTATGTCAGGCCCCCATTGTTGAGTGTTCCGTCAGGGCCCTTGTGATATCATCCACTGACCTGACCTTACTTGACCTCTGACCTGACAAGACTCCTGTGACACGTGCAGTGTTCCGTCCATTGTCCAGACAAGGTAGGTCCAGCTGCTGCTGATACATAGGAAGTGCTGGACTACTTTTTAGCCTCCAAGTAATCCAGTTCAAAACATCCACAAGAGGGAGACACAGGCAAACTTTACTCATGTATTAAAGCATTGGAAAAGCTAAATGGTTACATCCAGCCAACTTGCTACAAAAGGGTCAGTCAATTGCCAGGAAAAATTCAGCATCCCAGGTGTGCACAACAGGCCCAAATCAAACCTAAGGTGCGTGGAGGTCCAAACACTTCTTTCAGGTGATAAGCCAATTAACTAACCCATCAATCTTAATTGGATTTGGGGTGTGAGGAGACTGGCTGGCTGGGTTGCTTGGTTCTGGAACACACCAACAGCTGATGCACTTAGGAGATTGACAGACTAGATGCAGGTACACAGAAAGTAGCACAGCAAAGCACTGACTGGGCAGACAAAGAAGAAGCTGAAGTGCAGACTGCTGAAGCAGGACACACGCAACTTTCCACTTGCTTGCTGGAAGGATGCTTGCAAGCAATCTATTTCATTCAGTTTTTTCATACTGGATTAGAAGGGGAGCACCGTTCCTGGAGGTACTGCAATACCAGGTCAAAGCGTGGAGTGGAAGGAGCAAGCTCTTTTCCATCTCCCTGTTCGAAAAATCCATTTAATATATGGTCCCCAGATAGGGGACGTATCAGATATCAAACTGATAAGAACAGATAAGGTTTCAACATAATTTTATTAAAGGAAAAAGCCATATAGAAGAAAATCGCAATATGATAAAACCGTAAATAATTTAGCATAAAAAAATTATAATATTACAAGACATAAAATTACAAAACAATTGTGTTTCACATATTTAAGCACCACATGAAATTTGCTTCCTTTGCTCCTATGAGCTTTTTATCTCTCAAAAAATAAATATATAATTCACTTAGTGCAATTTTTATACAATTTTTAACATCAATACAATCTCTTTTAAAAAGAAGAATGTTCCTAGTTTTCCAAATGGCATTTTTAAAACTATTTATAACCATCCAACAAATATTCTCTTGTCTAGGGGTAGGGCAGGAAAAAAGACCATATAAAACATATTGATAATTAAAATCTTTAAGACCACAAATCCACTTTAAAAGATGAGCTGCCTTTCTCCAGAACTTCCTGTGCATAGTGACAGTTCCAAAAGACATGTAGTATTGTCTCGTCATCCCCACATCTATCTCTGGGACATTTGGCTGTCGCCACCAGGCCTCTTCCGTGCTGGAACTCACGGGTAGGGAGGCACTGGTGTACGACAGCCCAAGCAAGGTCTTTATGAATATTTGCCAGGTACTTTCCAAAGACGTTCCACCACACCTTTTTAGACCTTGCTTGTAAAAAAATTTGCTACTGTCATTACATCATCCGTTTTCCGGCATAAACTTGATACTTTTTTCTGGTCCCCCAGGATGTCAGGCTCCAGTTCTTGAAGGTGCAGAAGCCTGACTGTTTTTTCCAATGTTTTGGGGGGCACAGAAGCACAGGAGAATTCATTGACAACCGGAACCACCTTTTTAAAAAACATCCCTGCTGCATATTTTAAAAAATAGCTAAAAATGCAATTGGTTTTCAGCATCTTAAAACAAAAACAGAAATACTTTATATAAAAAAAGATTAGGAACATCCTTCCCCCCATCTTTTCTAGATTTGTACATAATTTCACGTTTTAATTTTTTAATTTTTGACCCCCATAAAAATCTAAAACAAATCTGCGTCAATTCTTTAATATATAAAATTGAGGGGGGGGGGGGGGGGGGAACACCATAGCAATATACCAGTGTTTCCCAACCAGTGTGCCTTCAGCTGTTGCAAAACTACAACTTCCAGCATGCCCGCACAACCAAAGGCTGTCCGGGCATGCTGGGAGTTGTAGTTTTGCAACTGGTTGGGAAACACTGCAATATACAACATAATAGGGATCAAAACCATTTTTATTATTAACATTCTTCCTTCCATCGTTAGATCCCTTAAGTTCCACATAAAAAATTTTTTTCTATTTTCTCTATTACTGAGTCCCAACTAACAATTCCGTTATTTGCCTGATTAAAAATAACCCCTAAAATTTTAATGTTATCTTGCTGCATTTGGACTCCGGGTGTCACTGAAGAGTCCCAACTTCCTATATAAAAACAATCACATTTATTTAGGTTTAATTTAAAACCAGAAACCTCACAGAAAAAACTAGTATCCATCAAGGCTTTTCTCATTTATAGGAGAATCTTTGCATAGAATAGTTATAGCGTCCATATAGCCGAGTACTTTTAATGGAAAACCCCTCCCCCTGGGATTGGCACACCTCTAACTACTTTATCTTTTCTTAACATTGCTAACAGGGGCTCTATCACACAAATAAAGAGTAAGGAGGATAAAGGGCAACCCTGTTTGACCCCAGATAAAAGAGGGACACCATTTGTTAAAAACCCATTAATTAAAATCTGGCTAAAACAGGATTTATATAAGAGTTTGAGTCGGCTTATAATAAAATCAGGCATTCCCATTTTCTGTAAGACTAAAAAGCCTCTGTCAAAAGCCTTTTCAAAATCAAGTGATAAAATTGATAAACTTTGGTTTCTGTCTTTAAAATACCAGATTATATCACGTAAAATGTTTAACGACTCAGTAATAGATCTCTCAGGTACCCCACAGACCTGATTTGGGTGTATTAATTTACTCATAATGGGTTTTAGTCTTGTTGCCATGAGTGTAACTAATACTTTATAGTCTGCATTTAATAAAGTAATGGGCCTCCAATTTTTTTAAAGATTTTTAATCATCCTTTTTAAAAATTAATGAGATCACACCTTTTCTCCAACAAGGGGGCAATTCTTTTGTAATAAAAGTTTATTTATACAATAAAAACAAATCCTCTTTTAAAAGATCCCAGAAGTTTAAATATAATTCTATAGGTAGACCATCCTCACCAGGGGCTTTCCCTCTAGAAAAACTTTTAAAAACAAATAAAAGTTCCTCAATAGTAAGATCTCTAGATAAAAGTTCCTGGTCTAAAATGTCTAATTTAAAACCCAGAGAATTAATAATATCGTCTAAAAAGGATTTGTCTATAGCTTTTTTACTAAAAAGGAGCTGATAAAAATTAGAGGCTGCATTCAACATTCCATTAATAAAAGTTTCGCCTTCTAAACTTACAATAACATCTCGTTTTCTATTTAGTTTTTAAAAAAAGAACCGGGAACATTTTTCATCTTCCTCTAATTGTTTTACCCGAGAGTTGAAAATAATTTGTTTGCCTTTATCATCAATGCATTTTTAATCTCCGCTTTTAAATTAATAATGTCTGTCTCAACCTCTATACCTATCTCTTTTAATTTAAAAAGCACATTCAAACGCTTATTAAGGATATAATACCATCATTTTTTTTTCTTTTGCAATCTTCTTACCTACTTTTATAAAGAAAAGCTTAATTTTGAACTTTGTACCCTCCCACCAGCACAGCATAGATTTGTGGGGCATCTTCTGTTGTTGCAAGCACTGGTAGGCCCGTACAAAATCATCTCGGGATCATCTAGCAGAGTAACATTTAACTTCCAAAGACCATATTTTACCTTTGATTCTCCTTTCAGTTCCAGCTGAATCGATAAAACTATAGATATTATTAATCAATTCACATTTCAAAGGTTTAAAAACATCAGAAGCAAAGTTAAAATCGATTCTGGAGTGCACTCTTCCATTGGACCAGGCAGTACCGGGGTCTGCCGGCAAGAGAGCCCTCCAGCAATCCTTCAAACTAAAATCTTCAATTATATTTTTAAGTAAGCAAGAAGTATGATCCTTTCGGTTTTGATCACCCCCCCCCCCCCCCCCCCCTGTCGACATTCCTCATATACATTTAAAATACGACATAATAATCCTTTAAAACGCAAATGAATTAAAACAGCTCTGCCTGGCACAATTTCAGTTACTGACTGTATTTGGGTAGAGTGTCCCCTACAAAGTAGGCCAACTCCCACGGAACGACACTGAGGGACCCAAATTCCAGTCCTTTTTTAAGTCTCTGTATTCCATACGGCTTGGGATACCGCATTCCTGCAAAAAACATAAATCAAAGTCCACAGTTTCCAGGTATGCAAATAAAGCAGCCCTACGAGTGGGGCTCTTCAAAGACCTCACATTAAGTGAGGAAATTTTAATAGGAACCGTAGACATAACCATTAATAAGTATCAGAGTGCACTTCCGAAGAGCCTGACTCCACGATTTCTTGTGAGCCAGGAATCTCTGCACTTGTACTTGAGAAGGAAAATATGTTCTTGGGATCAGAGCTGGAAAGATGCTGCGTTTCTATTCCACTCCTTAGTTCACACTCATCCGCACTATGACACTTTACTTTTTTCTGAGCAGTCGATCCCTCTTCTTCTCTGGATCTTTTAGCAGAGCAGGAAAGGTCCATCTCTTAATTTCTGGCTGCAACCGCTGAACCACTGGAAGTTTTTGGCTGTTCAGGGGCCCTCAAGGTCCCTTCTAGTCCTTTATTTGCCTTCCCCATGACATCCTCTGCAACCGCTGCAGAGGAGTCTGAATCTCTGGCTGATCGGTGGTAGTCCGTACCGGAGGCTTTTCTGATAAAGCCCTTCTTGACTTCACCTGGTATTGAATGGACGCTCTGGTGAAATTCAGGTTCCACCACCAACCTCTTCTCTTGAGAGGTTATCACTAAGGAGCCTTCTTTCTTACGCGGGAGGGAGTGCCTCCTTTCAATTTGGACACTAGGGCCCTTATCAGGATCCGCAACCGCACCTTGCCATTCGCTTGCCTCCTTTAGACCCAAATACTTTTTGTCTCTTAGAAAATAAACACATAATTCACCTAAAGCGATTTTCATAAAATTTTTGACATTGATTTTATCATGTTAAAACATCAAAATATTTCTGCTTTTCCAAATGGCATTTTTAAAACAATTAACAGTCATCCAACAAACTCTTTGTTGTCTAGGATTTGGGCAGGTAAAAAGTCCATATAAAACATATTCATACTTAAAATCTCTCAGACCACATATCCATTTAAAAAGAGGCCCGGCCTTCCTCCAAATCTCCTGTGCATAGTGACAGTTCCAAAAAAGGTGCAATACCATCTCGTCGTCTCCACACCTATCTCTTGGACACCTTGTTCCCGCCACCAGCCCTCGCCTGTGTTGGAACTCACGGGTAGGGAGGCACTGGTGAACCATCGCCCAGGACAGATCCTTGTGGACGTTTGCCAAGAATTTCCCATACACATTCCTCCACACTTTTCTGGATCTTTCTTGTGAGAAGTTTGCAACTGTCACTATTTCTTCATGTTTCCGACTCAGCACTGATACTTTCCTCTGGTCACCCTAAATTTCAGGCCTGACAGTTTTTTCCAGGACCGCATAATGTTCTGGGGGACACAGGAGCACAAGAGCATTTAGAGGAATCCTGAACAATGTCTTAAAAACCATGCCCGCTGCATATTTAAAAAAAATAACTAAAAATGCCATTAGATTTAAACATCTTAAAACAGAAATATTTAATATAAAAGAAATTAAAAAGGATAGGGACATCTATACCACCTCCACTACCTTGAACCTTCTTTGTCTTACCCTGTACTTGCGGCGTACCAGGGCAAGGCTCGGGTTTACCCGCCAAGCTTCCTATTTGTACACTAGGAGATTGAAGACATTCTTCCTTTGGCTTCAAAGAATGCCTTCTACCAGACCTTTTACTTTTCCCAGTCTGGCTGCTGGGATCCTCAGAAGGACCCACCTCAGCATCATCGCCCGTCAAATTCTCCGTAGGTACAATAGGCACCTTGGGACCCCCGCCTTTGGCTGCACAGAGTGTCTCCACCAGACTTTATTTTTCCCAGTCTGGTCGCTGGGATCCTCCATAGGAACCATCTCAGTATTACTTCCTCTGCTTATATGATCCTCAGCAGGTGTCACAGAGGATCAACGGTTCACGCCCGGCACTGTTTGGGACTTTGGGGTCGTCACTAAGCAAGAACTACTCTGCTTAGACCCCTTAAAGCTCTTACAGCCAGCCTCCACTCCTGCCTCAGTCGGACCACCCAACAAAGGTCTGGAGGACCCTGGCTTATTCCCATCAACAAATGATGATTTTGTATCCGTGGCATTGCCACCTAAGCCTACAGCAATTATGGGCTGCTTTGGCCCCGGCTGAGTTGTCCCTTTTTTAGGCTCACCGCGAGCCCTACTAGGGCACTCCTTGTACTTATGGCCCGACTCTCTGCACAAGTTGCAAATCATGGAGGCATTGCATCTTGAGTACATGTGTCCCACACCTCCACATTTAGTGCAATACCTCACTTGCGAATCGCAATTTTCTCTGGTATGCCCAAATTTTAAGCAGTTCCGATAGTACCGAGGCATCTGGGGGTACAGGACGTATCCTCTGTTCCTCCCTATGGCAAAGGAGGATGGTGGTTGGTCAAGCCCTCCAACTCCATCTGGGTTATGGAAAAACTTAACAAAGTATTTCCTTTTCCCATTCCAGAAGCCTGCACCGTTTTTCACTTCGTAGGAGAAGTGTACCTCTCTACAGTACCTCTTGAGAAACACGGTGACATCTGTCTCAGGAACAAATGGGTTGTATACGCATACAACCAGCGGTATCGACTCCTCACCGTAGAGGAGTACGAAATTAAGGTCAAGGCTATCATCGGTCTGGTCCGCATCATTTAGCGCTGTATATTACACAAAATATGTGTAATATTGTCTCATCATCCCCACATCTCTCTTGTGGGCATTTGGATGTCGCCACCAGTCCTCTCCTATGCTGAAACTCACGTGTTGGTAGGCACTGGTGCACGACAGCTTAAGCAAGATCCATATGAATGTTTGCCAAGTATTTCCTGTAGACATTCCGCCATACCTTTTTGGATCTTGCTCGTGAGAAATTGGCCACCGGGATTACTTCTTGCTTTCGACACAACATTGAAACTTTTTTCTGGTCCCCCAATATGTCAGGCTCCATTTCTTGGAGTCCCAGAAGCCTGACTATCTTTTCTAATACACATATTGTTTTGGGGGGCACAGAAGCACAGGAGAGCTTAGAGTAAAACGGAACCATCTCTTAAAAATCATTCCTGTAGCATATTTTAAAAACAACTAAAAACGCTATTGGTCTTAATTATTCTAAAACAGAAGCAAAAATACTTTATATAAAAGAAAGTAAAAAGATTAGGAACATCTTTCCCTCCATCCTCCCTAGATTTATACATCAAATCACGTTTCAATTTCTCCATTTTTGAACCCCATAAAAATTTTAAACAAATATGTGTTAATTTTTTAATATATAAGTTTGAGGGCGGAAATACTATAGCTACATAAAACCTTTATTTTGTCCTGTTGCATATTAATCCCAGGTGTTTCAGAGGCGTCCCAACTTCCTGTAACAAAGCAATCGCATTTATTAATATTTAATTTAAACCCTGATGCTTCACTAAAAAAACTGGTGACCATCAATGTTCTTCTCATCTTAGGGGAGTCTTTACAAAAAATTGTAATGTCATCCAGGTAGCTTAGGACTTTTAAGGGGGTTCCCCCTCCTCCAGGAACTAGAACTCCTCTAATTACTTTATCCTTTCTTATCATAGTCAAAAGATGCTCTTTTGCACAAATAAACAACAAAGGGGATAAAGGACAACCTTGTTTAACACCAGATAAAAGAGGGACGTCATTCTTGTTTAACACCAGATAAAAGAGGGACGTCATTAGTTAAAAATCCATTAATAAAAATTTGGCTATAACAGGACTTATATAAAAGTTTAATACGGCTTATGCCAAAATCAGGAACACCCATTTTTTGTAAAACTAGGAATAGATATTGATGAGACACTCTATCGAACGCTTTCTCAAAATCAAGAGACAAGATTGCTAAACTTTGGCCCCTATCTTTGAAAGTGTATTTAAACTCTCGGTAATGGACCTCCCCAACACTCCACAAACCTGATTTGGATGTATCATTTTACCTATAATTGGTTTAAAATGCATTGTAATAAGTTTAGCCAATACTTTATAATCTACATTTAGTAGCATAATAGGCCTCCAATTTTTTTATACATTTTTCTCCCCTTTTAAAAAAATTTGAGAAACCACACCTCAACTCCAAGAAGTGGGTAGTTCCTTAACTATAAAAACCTCTTTATATAATAAAAACAAATCCTCTTTTAAACACTCCCAAAAGGTTAAGTAGAATTCTATGGGCACTCCATCTTCACCAGGAGTCTTTCCTTTAGAAAAACTCTTAAAACAAAATAAAAGTTCTTCCATAATACCATAACTCCTGGTCTAAAAGATCCAGCTTATAATCAAGGGAGTTAATAACTACATTTAAAAAGGATTCATCAATTTTTTTATACTAAACAGGGACTGATGAAATTTAAAAGCTGAATCTAACATCTCGCTAACAGTGGTTTTCCCTTCTAAATTAGTTACAATTTCACGTTTTTTATTTAGTTTTTTTTTAAAGAAACGGGAAAAATTTTCATCCTCTTCCAGCTGTTTTACCCGAGAGTAAAAAATTTTTTGTTTCCCTTTATCATAAATGCATTATTTTATTTCAGCCTTTACATTAATTATATCTGATTCTACTTCCAGACCAATTTCTTTTAATTTAAAAAGCACATTTAGTCGCTTATTAAGAGTAAAGAACCATTCCTTCTTCTTTTTCGATGCCCTTCTACCTACTTTTATAAAAAACTGTTTAATTTTGACTTGTGCCTTCCCACCAGCCGAGCATTCTCTCGTGTGGCATTCTTTGTTGTTGCCAGTGCTGATAGGTCTGCACAAAGTCAGTTCTAATCTCTGGGTCTTCTAACAGAGTTGTATTTAGTTTCCACATACCCTTATTTACTACGTATTGGGATCTTCAAAGACCTCACATTAAGTGAGGTTATCTTTATAGGGACAACGTTCAAGGCGAAGTATCATCAGAGTTCTTTCCTGAAGAACTTGTGTCCTGACTTTTATAATTTGGATAGGAAAATATATATTTCGGATCAGAACCGGCGAGATGCTGAGAACTCACTCCACTTCTGAGTTTGCTCTCATCGGAACTACTGTACTTTGCTTTCCTTAGAATCGACCGTGCCTGTGAGGCCTTGGGGCCTCTGGCATAGAGCGACCACCGCTCTGCCCAGATCCTTCAGAAGTGGTTTTGTCAGCCTCTTCTTTTGACTCATCAAACCGCTCGGTGGAGCCTTAGAGGACCCTGACAGCCCCTCTAGATGTTTTAGGGCCTTAGCAGTGGAGTCTGCCCGGGCACTGGTCGAGATGCTTGTTTCATCGACTCACTTCCCCGAGCTCTGCAAGTGCAATCCTTGTACTTATGCCCAGTTTCGCCACACAGGTTGCAAACAAAGTCAGAATCGCAGTTAAAGGCCATGTGACCTTCGCCTCCACACTTATTGCAACAATGCACATGGCCCTTGCAATGATCTCTCGTGTGACCGAACCTTCTGGATCTCTGACAGAACAAGGGCATCTGCTGATACAACTGATAACCCCTATTCTTCCCAATCGCAAAGGATGATGGAGGGTGCTGGAGGCCAACTATGCCATTGGGATTTTGGTGGAACTTCACAAAGTACTTTAGTTTCCCATTCCAAAACCCTTCTGAGTTTTTCACTTCGTGGGAGAAGTGAACCTCGTGACAATATTGCCTGAGGAATTGCGTAACATCCTCCTCTTGCACAAAAGGGTTAAACATGCAAACCAACAAGTGAACTGACTCCTCACCGTAGAGGAGTATGAATGTGAGGCCAGTAAGGCGCTTATCAGTCTGGCCCACACCAGACAGAGCCGCATAGATATTATCGCAGCAGGATTTGGTGCAAAAGGAGATGGTATATTTGCCCTTTAGTTCCTGGTCTCAAAGTCACAGGATATCCTCCCGGCGGAGGCCAAAGAAGCCGAACAGAATTACATTCACGATGTAACACAACTTTTTCTGTTGGCGGTGGTCTGCAGCGACCTCAATCCGGATGGATTGTCTCAGAAAGGATCCCCCATCTGAGAAACGATAGGAAAACGGCATCTTGGTCGCCCGTGTGTAAAAACTTCCTCTCCAAATAACGGGAGTGCAGGAACCCACCGATGTAAGCTCCTGGCCCACAGTCAGGAGAAAAAAAAAAACGCTTCGACACCAACCGATCGTACTAACGCTCTTCGCAAGATAGACGCCCTCCGGGTCTGAAGACCACAAAAAAAAGCGATCGCCTCTCGTTGCCTGCGGACTAAGCTGTATTCCCAATAGCAGCAGAGGGGTAGAACACCGGCTATGAACCAGTTCCCTTCCCCAAGGCCGAGAATCCAGGTACCCCAGGCACCCCAGGCACCCTTCAGCCAAGACCCTGTGTATCCCTACACTTGATCTTAGCCAAAAGGCCGAGACGGGGCCGCTTATTGCCGATGCAGAGCACTTCTCAAGGCAACAGCCTATAGGCCCCAGCCAAAGCCACAGTCCGGGAGGCTTCTTGCTCTCACACAAACCAAGAAAAAAAACGTGCGTCCTACGCTCAGAAATCACCAGCATGCTCCTCTTCGTATTCGCCATCTGCATAGCTCCACCCACCTGCCACTTTTGTCCACGCCTTTTCTTTGCACGCAATTCCTGGTGCCAAAGCACGCCAAACAGAAAAACTGATTGAATTGACTGAGTGAATGGAGAAGTAGTGAAAAAAAAAAAAAGAAGGGGTATGCATTGTTGATTGTGATGTCAGGGCCCCATTGTTGAGTGTTCCGTCAGGGCCCTTGTGATGTCATCCACTGACCTGACCTTACTTGACCTCTGACCCGACAAGCCTCCTGTGACACGTGCAGTGTTCCGTCCATTGTCCAGACAAGGTAGGTCCAGGGCTGCTGCTGATACATAGGAAGTGCTGGACTACTTTTTAGCCTCCAAGTAATCTAGTTCAAAAGATCCACAAAAGGGAGACAGAGGCAAACTTTACTCATTTATTAAAGCAGCACTGGAAAAGCTAAATGGTTACATCCAACCAACTTGCTACAAAAGGGTCAATTGCCAGGAACAACTCAGCATCCCAGGTGTGCACAAGAGGCCAAAATCAAACCCAAGGTGCATAGAGGTCCAAACACTTCATTCAGGTGATAAGCCAATTAACTAAACCATCAGTCTTAATTGGATTTAGGGTTTGAGGAGACTGGCTGGCTGGGTTGCTTGGTGCTGTAAGAAACCAACAGCTGATACAATTAGGAGATTGACAGACTAGATCAGGGGTCAGCAACCTTTAAGACATAAAGATCCACTTGGACCCGTTTCCGAAGGAAAAAAAACCTGTGAGCTGCAAAACCATTGCGACATTTAAAACAAATATAACACTGCATATATTGTTTCTTACCATAATGCTATATACAGGATCGTGCAGTCAGCTGTCAATCTGAAGAAAAAAAAGGACTTTTTCACTTAACAATGTAAAATATATTTTTGCAAATAAATAGCTAATTAAAATATTTAATTTACCTGGTTAAATGGAAGTTTTGCTCCTGAACCTCAGTGCACAGTGTCTGCACATAGGGCTGTAAGACGTCACCTTCATTTTCACGCAGGTTTGCAAGCTGTCATCTGTGAGGCGTGATCGATGTTTGTTTTTAATATAGTTCATGTTGGAAAGGACCTGCTCACATACATATGTGGAGCCGAAGACCGACAGGACTCCAAACGCATACTTTTTCATGTTTATTTAAGTGTTGGGGATGGCATTCCATGTTTCGAATACAAGTTTGTCCTGTTTGGGAAGGTTTTCAATATCACTCCATTTATGATACTGAGCCAGAATGGCCTTCTGACGGGCAACATCCCCAAGAGTAGCGGTCAAGCATTTTAACTTGGACACCCATATATCTTTGTTGGCTATATCGGCCAGTTCCATCTCAAGATAAGGTTGACTTACACCTGCAAATGCAGTCATATTCAATAGGGATGGATCGATCGCCAGGGGAGTGACAGGGAAGGATAATGTTTTTTTTTTTCCTCTCTGAACTCACAGAATCTTTTCCCAAACGAACTTTGCATTGCGGTGATTGCAGACTCAAAATATTCCAAATTTATCGTATCATGACTTTGAACTCTCTCAAAGAGGGAAAGTGAGACAGTGTACCTCTCTGTAAATCTTTGACAAACACTGTCAACTTGCGCTCGAATGCCAAAACCTCCTCCAGCATGTGCAGGGCTGTGCCTCCTTTCCCCTGAAGGGCTGGATTTAGCGTGTTTAGATGTGCTGTCATGTCTACCATAAAATGTAATTTTTCCAGCCACTCTGGCTGTTCCAGCTCAGCAAAGGTGAGCTCTTTGCTGCCCAGGAAGGTTTTTACTTCTTCCAAACATGTGACAAAGCATTTTAGCACCTCGCCTCTGGACAGCCACCGGACCTTGTTGTGGAGCAGGAGGTCAGAATATATGCTTTCCACCTCATCCAATAGCAAACGGAACTGGCGGTGGTTTTAACCCTTTGCCATTATCTAATAATATAAATTATTGTATTAAAAAGATATATCAATATTCAAACATTCAATCACATATAAAAATTCATTAAAATAGTACCCCCAATCTGAAATCACTGAAACACAATGGTAATCAAGGACTCAATGGATATAAATATATAATCGGATATGACCAATTAATCGCGAGGATTGGCAGGAGAATATTCGAATCAGGCTTCACGTCACCCACCACTGGAACAGGCCATTGTCAGATATTTAGGCCCCGGCACCCAGACAGATGAGAGAGGTCCCATTGCAGAGAATCAGGCTTCATGTCATAGCAGAGAATCAGGCTTCATGTCAAAGCAGACAATCAGACTTCATGTCACCCACCACTGGAACATGCCATTGTCAGATATTTTTAGGCCCCGGCACCCAGACAGAGGAGAGAGGTCCCATAGCAGAGATTTAGGCTTCATATCATAGCAGAGAATCAGGCTTCATGTCATAGCAGAGAATCAGGCTTCACGTCACCCACCACTGGAACAGGCCATTGTCAGATATTTAGGCCCTGGCACCCAGACAGAGGAGAGAGGTCCCATAGCAGAGAATCAGGCTGCATGTCATAGCAGAGAATCAGGCTTCACGTCACCCACCACTGGAACAGGCCATTGTCAGATATTTAGGCCCTGGCACCCAGACAGAGGAGAGAGGTCCCATAGCAGAGAATCAGCCTTCATGTCATAGCAGAGAATCAGCCTTCATGTCATAGCAGAGAATCAGCCTTCATGTCATAGCAGAGAATCAGGCTTCAAGTCATAGCAGAGAATCAGGCTTCACGTCACCCACCACTGGAACAGGCCATTGTCAGATATTTAGGCCCCGGCACCCAGACAGAGGAGAGAGGTCCCATAGCAGAGAATCAGGCTTCATGTCATAGCAGAGAATCAGGCTTCACGTCACCCACCACTGAAACAGGCCATTGTCAGATATTTAGGCCCCGGCACCCAGACAGAGGAGAGAGGTCCCATAGCAGAGATTCAGGCTTCATGTCAGCAGAGAATCAGGCTTCACGTCAGCCAAAACTGGAACAGTCCATTGTCAGATATTTAGACCCCGGCAACCAGACAGAGGAGAGAGGTCCCATAGCAGAGAATCAGGCTTCATGTTATAGCAGAGAATCAGGCTTCACGTCTGCCAACTTTAAATTTATCCCTGAAAGGGTATATTAGATTCAAGGTGCAGATAGGGTCATTCTCAATATCTTCACACACACGCTACTGTGCATATCCCAGTCTAATTCTGTCTGTAAACGTATACCTGTCACCCAGCGCCTAAATAATAGGCCTCAAATTTATAGTCAGCTAAATCTGTGGTTACTGCTGTGCCTGTATTAGTGTAATACGGTACCTAAATAGATAGCCAGATAGTGTTAGGTGTCTTTAAAAAAAGGCCTGAATTTGAATTCAATACATTGGGCCAAATAACATTTTTGTTGTTGTGGTGAACGATAACAATGAGGAAAACATCTAGTAAAGGACGCGGACATGGTCGTGGTGGTGTTAGTGGACCCTCTGGTGCTGGGAGAGGACGTGGCCGTTCTGCCACATCCACACGTCCTAGTGTACCAACTACCTCAGGTCCCAGTAGCCGCCAGAATTTACAGCGATATATGGTGGGGCCCAATGCCATTCTAAGGATGGTAAGGCCTGAGCAGGTACAGGCATTAGTCAATTGGGTGGCCGACAGTGGATCCAGCACGTTCACATTATCTCCCACCCAGTCTTCTGCAGAAAGCGCACAGATGGCACCTGAAAACCAAGCCCATCAGTCTGTCACATCACCCCCATGCATACCAGGGAAACTGTCTGAGCCTCAAGTTATGCAGCAGTCTCTTATGCTGTTTAAAGACTCCGCTGGCAGGGTTTCCCAAGGGCATCCACCTAGCCTGAATTTGTCTTCCACCTAGCCCTTCCCCAGCGGTGGAAGACATAGAATGCACTGATGCACAACCACTTATGTTTCCTGATGATGAGGACATGGGAATACCACCTCAGCACGTCTCTGATGATGACGAAACACATGTGCCAACTGCTGCGTCTTTCTGCAGTGTGCAGACTGAACAGGAGGTCAGGGATCAAGACTGGGTGGAAGACAATGCAGGGGACGATGAGGTCCTAGACCCCACATGGAATGAAGGTTGTGACACTGACTTTCACAGTTTGGAGGAAGAGGCAGTGGTGAGACCGAGCCAACAGCATAGCAAAAGAGGGAGCAGTGGGCAAAAGCAGAACACCCGCCGCAAAGAGACTCCGCCTGCTATTGACCGCCGCCATCTGGGACCGAGCACCCCAAGGGCAGCTTTAAGGAGTTCCCTGGCATGGCACTTCTTCAAACAATGTGCTGACGACAAGACCCGAGTGGTTTGCATGCTGTGCCATCAGAGCCTGAAGCGAGGCATTAACGTTCTGAACCTTAGCACAACCTGCATGACCAGGCACCTGCATGCAAAGCATGAACTGCAGTGGAGTAAACACCTTAAAAACAAGGAAGTCACTCAGGCTCCCCCTGCTACCTCTTCTGCTGCTGCCGCCTCGGCCTCTTCCTCCGCCTCCGCCTCTGGAGGAACGTTGGCACCTGCCGCCCAGCAAACAGAGGATGTACCACCAACACCACCACCTCCGTCACCAAGCATCTCAACCATGTCACACGCCAGCGTTCAGCTCTCCATCTCACAAACATTTGAGAGAAAGCGTAAATTCCCACCTAGCCACCCTCGATCCCTGGCCCTGAATGCCAGCATTTCTAAACTACTGGCCTATGAAATGCTGTCATTTAGGCTGGTGGACACAGACAGTTTCAAACAGCTCATGTCACTTGCTGTCCCACAGTATGTTGTTCCCAGCCGGCACTACACTACGTGCAGAATTATTAGGCAAATGAGTATTTTGACCACATCATCCTCTTCATGCATGTTGTCTTACTCCAAGCTGTATAGGCTCGAAAGCCTACTACCAATTAAGCATATTAGGTGATGTGCATCTCTGTAATGAGAAGGGGTGTGGTCTAATGCCATCAACACCCTATATCAGGTGTGCATAATTATTAGGCAACTTCCTTTCCTTTGGCAAAATGGGTCAAAAGAAGGACTTGACAGGCTCAGAAAAGTCAAAAATAGTGAGATATCTTGCAGAGGGATGCAGCACTCTTAAAATTGCAAAGCTTCTGAAGCGTGATCATCGAACAATCAAGCGTTTCATTCAAAATAGTCAACAGGGTCGCAAGAAGCGTGTGGAAAATCCAAGGCGCAAAATAACTGCCCATGAACTGAGAAAAGTCAAGCGTGCAGCTGCCAAGATGCCACTTGCCACCAGTTTGGCCATATTTCAGAGCTGCAACATCGCTGGAGTGCCCAAAAGCACAAGGTGTGCAATACTCAGAGACATGGCCAAGGTAAGAAAGGCTGAAAGACGACCACCACTGAACAAGACACACAAGCTGAAACGTCAAGACTGGGCCAAGAAATATCTCAAGACTGATTTTATGGACTGATGAAATGAGAGTGAGTCTTGATGGGCCAGATGGCTGGATTGGTAAAGGGCAGAGAGCTCCAGTCCGACTCAGACGCCAGCAAGGTGGCGGTGGAGTACTGGTTTGGGCTGGTATAATCAAAGATGAGCTTGTGGGGCCTTTTTGGGTTGAGGATGGAGTCAAGCTCAACTCCCAGTCCTACTGCCAGTTTCTGGAAGACACCTTCTTCAAGCAGTGGTACAGGAAGAAGTCTCCAATTTAAGAAAAACATGATTTTCATGCAGGACAATGCTCCATCACACGCGTCCAAGTACTCCACAACGTGGCTGGCAAGAAAGGGTATAAAAGAAGAAAATCTAATGACATGGCCTCCTTGTTCACCTCATCTGAACCCCATTGAGAACCTGTGGTCCATCATCAAATGTGAGATTTACAAGGAGGGAAAACAGTACACCTCTCTGAACAGTGTCTGGGAGGCTGTGGTTGCTGCTGCACGCAATGTTGATGGTGAACAGATCAAAACACTGACAGAATCCATGGATGGCAGGCTTTTGAGTGTCCTTGCAAAGAAAGGTGGCTATATTGGTCACTGATTTATTTTTGTTTTGTTTTTTAATGTCAGAAATGTATATTTGTGAATGTTGAGATGTTATATTGGTTTCACTGGTAAAAATAAATAATTGAAATGGGTATATATTTGTTTTTTGTTAAGTTGCCTAATAATTATGTACAGTAATAGTCACCTGCACACACAGATATCCCCCTAAAATAGCTAAAACTAAAAACAAACTAAAAACTACTTCCAAAAATATTCAGCTTTGATATTAATGAGTTTTTTGGGTTCATTGAGAACATGGTTGTTGTTCAATAATAAAATTAATCCTCAAAAATACAACTTGCCTAATAATTCTGCACTCCCTGTACTTCTCCAAGAGAGCCGTGCCTTCCCTGCACAACCAAGTATCCGATAAAATCAAGTGTGCACTGCGCAATGCCATCTGTGGCAAGGGCCACCTAACCACAGATACGTAGACCAGTAAGCACGGCCAGGGACGCTATATCTCCCTAACTGCACACTGGGTAAATGTAGTGGCGGCTGGGCCCCAGGCGGAGAGCTGTTTGGCACACGTCCTTCCACCGCCAAGAATCGCAGGGCAACATTCTTTGCCTCCTGTTGCCTCCTCCTCCTACTCGGCTTCCTCCTCCTCTTCTTCCACCTGCTCATCCAGTCAGCCACACACCTTCACCACCAACTTCAGCACAGCCCGGGGTAAACGTCAGCAGGCCATTCTGAAACTCATATGTTTGGGGGACAGGCCCCACACCGCACAGGAGTTGTGGCGGGGTATAGAACAACAGACCGACGAGTGGTTGCTGCCGGTGAGCCTCAAGCCCGGCCTGGTGGTGTGCGATAATGGGCGAAATCTCGTTGCAGCTCTGGGACTAGCTGGTTTGACGCACATCCTTTGCTTGGCGCATGTGCTGAATTTGGTGGTGCAGAAGTTCATTCACAACTACCCCGACATGTCAGAGCTGCTGCATAAAGTGCGGGCCGTCTGTTCGCGCTTCCGGCGTTCACATCCTGCTGCTGCTGGCCTGTCTGCGCTACAGCGTAACTTCGGCCTTCCCGCTCACCGCCTCATATGCGACGTGCCCACCAGGTGGAACTCCACCTTGCACATGCTGGACAGACTGTGCGAGCAGCAGCAGGCCATAGTGGAGTTTCAGCTGCAGCACGCACGGGTCAGTCGCACTACGGAACAGCACCACTTCACCACCAATGACTGGGCCTCCATGCGAGACCTGTGTGCCCTGTTGCGCTGTTTCGAGTACTCCACCAACATGGCCAGTGGCGATGATGCTGTTATCAGCGTTACAATACCACTTCTATGTCTCCTTGAGAAAACACTTAGGGCGATGATGGAGGAGGAGGTGGCCCAGGAAGAGGGGTCATTTTTAGCACTTTCAGGCCAGTCTCTTCGAAGTGACTCAGAGGGAGGTTTTTTGCAACAGCAGAGGCCAGGTACAAATGTGGCCAGCCAGGGCCCACTACTAGAGGACGAGGAGGACGAGAATGAGGAGGACGATGAAGCATGGTCACAGCGGGGTGGCACCCAACGCAGCTCGGGCCCATCACTGGTGCGTGGCTGGGGGGAAAGACAGGACGATGACGATACGCCTCCCACAAAGGACAGCTTGTCCTTACCCCTGGGCAGCCTGGCACACATGAGCGAGTACATGCTGCAGTGCCTGCGCAACGACAGCAGAGTTGCCCACATTTTAACGTGTGCGGACTAGTGGGTTGCCACCCTGCTGGATCCACGGTACAAAGACAATGTGCCCACCTTACTTCCTGCACTGGAGCGTGATAGGAAGATGCGCGAGTACAAGCGCACGTTGGTAGACGCGCTACTGAGAGCATTCCCAAATGTCACAGGGGAACAAGTGGAAGCCCAAGGCCAAGGCAGAGGAGGAGCAAGAGGTCGCCAAGGCAGCTGTGTCACGGCCAGCTCCTCTGAGGGCAGGGTTAGCATGGCAGAGATGTGGAAAAGTTTTGTCAACACGCCACAGCTAACTGCACCACCACCTGATACGCAACATGTTAGCAGGAGGCAACATTTCACTAACATGGTGGAACAGTACGTGTGCACACCCCTCCACATACTGACTGATGGTTCGGCCCCATTCAACTTCTGGGTCTCTAAATTGTCCACGTGGCCAGAGCTAGCCTTTTATGCCTTGGAGGTGCTGGCCTGCCCGGCGGCCAGCGTTTTGTCTGAACGTGTATTCAGAACGGCAGGGGGCGTCATTACAGACAAACGCAGCCGCCTGTCTACAGCCAATGTGGACAAGCTGACGTTCATAAAAATGAACCAGGCATGGATCCCACAGGACCTGTCCATCCCTTGTGCAGATTAGACATTAACTACCTCCCCTTAAACATATATTATTGTACTCCAGGGCACTTCCTCATTCAATCCTATTTTTATTTTCATTTTACCATTATATTGCGAGGCTACCCAAAGTTGAATGAACCTCTCCTCTGTCTGGGTGCCGGGGCCTAAATATATGCCAATGGACTGTTCCAATGTTGGGTGACGTGAAGCCTGATTCTCTGCTATGACATGCAGACTGATTCTCTGCTGACATGAAGCCAGATTCTCTGTTACGGGACCTCTCTCCTCTGCCTGGGTGCCTGTGCGCCTGGGCCTAAATATATGCCAATGGACTGTTCCAATGTTGGGTGACGTGAAGCCTGATTCTCTGCTATGACATGCAGACTGATTCTCTGCTGAAGGAGTAAAGAGAGTGAACAAACTAATGTTCGGTACCAGCGCTGGAGTGAAAATTGGGTTAGTAATTTACCTTATGCCAATGTTGGGTTGTAATCAGATGGTTAACTGCCGACTGGCTGATGTGGCAAACAAGATGAGGTCACTTGTGCAGCGCTTCTTTAGAAGGTTTCTTCCTGCTCAACCTCAAAGCATGTACGCCGCCCCGGCCGGTGGCTGGCGCGCACGCGAGGGAGCTGTGATGGTACAGGGTTCCGGGACGTGCGGCGTGACGTCACGACTGTCCTACGGGGTAGTCCAGAGACCAAAAAGATCCTACACGTTTCGAAACCTACGGGTTTCTTCGTCAGGGATAGTTGTTCTACCTGTGCTCTGGGTTTAAGTAGGTGCCCGGTCCCTATGGCAGCTGCTCCAAATTAGCTCATCAAATCGTCCTAATAAGATCTTATATAAGATCCCAAATGGATGCAAAGTGGCAACTACCTACTTATAGTAAACATCAATTGGATTTTTATTGGATTTTAAAATGTAGGTATTTTAAAATGCAAATAGTTCCATCTCTCGGTTCAGACCGTTAGGTGCCAGAGAGTTCAATCTGAACATCCATTTACTTTCACATCTTGACAATTGTCTAATAATATCTCCGCCTCTCGGGTTTGATTTTATTTTTTCAATGCCCCCAAAAAAAGAACCGACAAAACTGCCTACGTGATGTTGGGTATAGTGGCGGGACAGAGGGTGATCATCATATTTTTTCTTTATGTTATTGAGATGTTCCCCCATCCTGGTTTTTAATTCACGTTTGGTTCGACCCACATATATTTTTAAACATGGGCATTTAATGAAGTAGATCACGCCTCGAGTATTACATGAAATATATTGATTGATTTTGTATTGATGATGGTTATCCCCTATTTCTGTTATGGGGAATTTAGTTATGCCATGTTTAATTTTTTTACAGTTATTACACATTTTACATGGGAAGAAACCTTTGTGTGTCAGATGATTTAATTTCTTGGTTTGGGGTAGTCTCACAGTGGGCGCTACCATAGTACACAAGTTTAGTGACTTTCTAAAGATGAATGTGGGATTTTTTGGGATCCTATCACCTATTAATTTATCTTGTCGCAACATTTCCCAATGTTTCTTAACAATTCTTTTAAGGATTATTGCCCCTTCATTATAACTAGTAATTATGGGGATCTTTATAGGGGCATCAATACATTGGTTCGTAGCAAGTTGTTTTGGGTCCTGCACTTTGTTCTTCAATAGTGAGTTGCGGTCTACCTCTCTAATTTGTTTAATGGTAGGTTCCAAGTCCTCCATTTTGTACCCTTTTTCAATAAATTTAATATTAAGATCTCTAGTCTCCTCCTCAAAATGACCAATACTTGTGCAATTTCTGCGTAACCTGATATATTGGCTACGAGGAATGTTCGTAAGCCACGTGGGTAGGTGGCAGCTTTTAAGGGGAATGTAACTGTTGCAGTCAGTGGGTTTGCAATATGTCTTTGTGTGAATCTGCCCTTCCTCAATAAATATAGTTAAGTCTAAAAAATTTACCTGCTCTCTACTATATATTGGTACAAAATCTAGATAAAATTCATTTTTATTTAAATTAGTTAAAAAATGGTTCAGATCCGATTCCTCACCTTTCCAAATAAAAACAATATCATCAATAAAACGTCTCCATAGGACCAGATTCGCACCGAGTCTGCCTTCTGGGAAGATAGCGGTATCCTCCCAGTGGCCCATATATAGATTAGCGAAACTTGGCGCGAATCTGGTCCCCATCGCGGTACCCCACGTCTGCAAATAAAAATCTTGGTTGAATTTAAAATAATTATGTGTAAGGATAAAATTGATACAATCGCCAGTTAATTCTATTTGTTCTTTCGGCATATTACCATCTTTCTCTAAAAAATATTCAGTAGCTGTCCTGCCTTTTGTGTTTTCAATCACAGTGTATAGGGAGGTGACATCCAGGGTACCCAGGATATAGTCATCCTCCCATTTGATATCTTCCAGAAGTTGTAAAATATGTTTGGTATCTTTAAGATACGCCGGAAGTTTCTGAACATGATTTTGTAATAGAGTGTCCACATATTTGGAAAGGTTGGCCGTCAAACTATCTATCCCTGAGATAATCGGTCGACCAGGGGGGTTAGTTAGATTTTTATGGATTTTTGGCAAATAGTAAAATATAGGGATTTTGGGACATTGGTTATTGATAAATTGTGCTTCCTCATCTGTTAGGATACCCTTTAGTTTGCCTTTTTTGATAAGAGATCCAAGTTTTTGTTTGTATATATTAGTAGGGTCAAAGCTAAATTTTTTATAAGTCTTTGTGTCACTGAGGAGTCGTTTTGATTCACTCAGATAGGAATCCTCATCTAGAATAACAATACCCCCCCCCTTTGTCTGCGGGCCTAATCACAATTTGATTATTAGTTTGTAATGTCCTAATAGCCTTTTTCTCCCATGGGGACAAATTTTGAGGGCCTGTTCGTTTACTATTGGGATTGATTTTGCGTAAATCTCTCAGTACCAAAGCTTGAAATGCATTAAAAGCATCAGAATATTCACCGAGAGGGTTAAAATGAGATTTCGGTCTCAGCGTAGTGTGTAAAGGAGTCCTAATTAAAGTACCTGTATTGGCAATGGTTTGTTGTCCCGAATCAGTATGAAGATTATTATTAGATCCTATTGATGATGTTATGTCAACCTTTGGTATAATTTTGTCGATGTTGGGACACGCAGTGGTATTCATTTTAAAAAAATATTTCTTTAAGGCTAAATTTCTCACAAATTTTTTAATACCTACAAATGCATAAAAGGGGCAGAATTTAGAGGTGGGAGCAAATTTGAGACCTTTATCCAACAATGCCAGCTCATTATCCTTCAGGGTATAACGACTGAGATTATATATACCCTGCCCTCTCTTACATTTAATTTCAAGTTTCCTGGTTAGTCCTTTCCCTCTCGTGCCTCTTTTTGTTTTTTTCTTTGTGAAGGTCTTGCCTGGAAAAAATCCCTTTTTACTGTCTTTCTTTTCGTTTTTATTATGTTATCTATTTTTAGGGATTTATCTTTAGCTCGTCTATTGGTGTTCTTTTTTAATATTGAACTGTAACTATGTGGCATTTGACGGTGTGTGCCATCGGTTTTTTCTTCCTCATGAGATAGGACGCCATTGTCTACCTGTTCTCCTATAATTTTTGAGTCATCGTTACTGGGATCCTCATCCAATGATTCCAATACATCATATCGGTTGCTGGTTTGAATAGAACCATTCGTTGTAGTGGCCCTTATCATTACATTCGGTATTAAGGGCTGTTGTGCAGATATATTCTCACTAGTAGATATATTATACATATTAGACTTAGTTACGGATTGTCTATTGGATCTTATTGATCCTATATTGGTGGAACAATCATTGATATCATCATCATAAACAGAAAAATCACTGAAATCGGAATTATGATCCTCGCACATAGTCTTTTCTATTGATTTATTTACGCTATGTTCTGTGTTAATTTCAGTCCCATCTTTAGTTACTGTTGATGTTACTAGGTCCCTATCAAATTTTTTGATTTTCATATTCATAATTTCATTCTCTTTTGTTCTTATCCGTGTTTTAATTGATCTAGACATTTTAATTATTTCTATGTGATTTTTATATGGTTTAAGGTTTTGAAACAATTCCTTTATTTCTTGATTTATTTTAGTTAAACGTTGGGTGACGTGAAGCCTGATTCTTTGCTATGACATGCAGACTGATTCTCTGCTGACATGAAGCCATATTCTCTGTTACGGGACCTCTCTCCTCTGCCTGGGTGCTGGGCCTAAATATATGACAATGGACTGTTGCAGTGGTGGCTGACGTGAAGCCTGATTCTCTGCTATGACATGCAGACTGATTCTCTGCTGACATGAAGCCAGATTCTCTGTTACGGGACCTCTCTCCTCTGCCTGGGTGCTGTGCCTAAATATATGCCAATGGACTGTTGCAGTGGTGGCTGACGTGAAGCCTGATTCTCTGCTATGACATGCAGACTGATTTTCTGCTGACATGAAGACTGATTTTCTGTTACGGGAACTCTCTCCTCTGCCTGGGTGCTGGGCCTAAATATATGCCAATGGACTGTTGCAGTGGTGGCTGACGTGAAGCCTGATTCTCTGCTATGACATGCAGACGGATTCTCTGCTGACATGAAGACAGATTCTCTGTTACGGGACTTCTCTCCTCTGCCTGGGTGCTGGGCCTAAATATATGACAATGGACTGTTGCAGTGGTGGCTGACGTGAAGCCTGATTCTCTGCTATGACATGCAGACTGATTCTCTGCAGACATGAAGCCAGATTCTCTGTTACGGGACCTCTCTCCTCTGCCTGGGTGCCGGGGCCTAAATATCTGAGAATGGACTGGTCCAGTGGTGGGTGACGTGAAGCCAGATTCTCTGCTATGGGACCTCTCTCCAATTGATATTGGTTAATTTTTATTTATTTTATTTTTATTTTTATTCTTTTCCCTATCCACATTTGTTTGCAGGGGATTTACCTACATGTTTCTGCCTTTTGCAGCCCTCTAGCCCTTTCCTGGGCTGTTTTACAGCCTTTTTAGTGCCGAAAAGTTCGGGTCCCCATTGACTTCAATGGGGTTCGGGTTCTGGACGAAGTTCGGATCGGGTTCGGATCCCGAACCCGAAGATTTCCGGGAAGTTCAGCCGAACTTCTCGAACCCGAACATCCAGGTGTCCGCTCAACTCTACCTAACAGTCAATACTAGTGGAAAAAAAATGTGAGTTTATACTGATCACTTTTTTCCCTTTCACTAGTGATTGACAGGGGTGATCAAGGGGTTATCAAGCGGTTAATTGGGGTGATCTGGGGCTAAGTGTACAGTTTGGTGTGTACTTACTGTGATGTGTGGCTTACTGTGAGGTGTTATATGGCTTCTGATTAGATTTTTTTTTAAGTCACCAACCTGCCAGCGCTGATCATTGGCTGGCAGGCTGGTGACAAAATACTCCTTTAACGATTCCCGGCCCGCACTGCGCATGTGCGGGCCGGCTCTGCCCGAAATCTTGCGTCTCGCGAGAGGACGCATCGGCGCGTCCAGGAGGAATAACAGGGCCGCCGCCAGGACGTGGTCCTGTGTGCGGCAGTCCTGTAGTGGTAAAAAAGGGCATTAAAACACAAGCTAAAATATTTAATTAAAAAGGAACGTCTTAATTTTAGGAAAGTCCTTACCACCTTTGTTCTTAGGAAGTATTACCAATTCTCTCCTTAATTTTTCTATTTTAGATCCCCATAAAAAGTTAAAACAAGCTTTATTAACTTTTTTAAAATACGTTCTGTGTGTGGAAAAACCATACTTAAATACAATAAAATTGGCAAAGCAATCATTTTTGTAATTAAAACCTTTCCCTCCATTGATAACTTCCTAAGATTCCATATACATAATTTCTTGTTTACCTTTTCTGTTACCGCATCCCAGCTTTTAAGCCCATCGTTTGACTCACTGAAGGTGACTCCTAAAATCTGTACAGACTCGGACTCAGGGTTAAGAAAATCTGTTAAAATCATGTCTCCGATATTTAAAACATTACTTTTACTGAAATTTACCTTAAAACTGGAAGAACCACAGAAATATTCCACCTGTTTAGAAGCTTTTTCTATTGACGGGGTGCCCCTACAAATTACCGCCACGTCATCCTAGTACCCCACTACTTTTGCCTCTTGTCCCCCCCCCCACCTGGCAGGGAGACTCCTCATATTTGTTTGTCCTTTCTTAAGGCACATAAAAGAGGCTCCAACGCACAAATAAAAAGTAGTGGGGATAAGGGACACCCCTGCTTCACACCTGATTTAAAAAGAATGTCCTGAGTCTTAAAACCGTTAATTAAAATCTTGCTTGTACAGTTATCATAAAAGGCACTCAGAAATTGTAAAAAAAAACTCCGGTATACCCATTCTCTTTAAGACCTGGAACAAATAAAAGTGTGAAACATGATCGAAGGCCTTTTCAAAATCTAAGGATAAAATCGCTGCCTTCCCTTTTCTTTCTTTAATATTGTTAATGGCATCTTTTAAAAGGTTTAAATTGTCCCATATACTCCTCCCAGGCACCCCACATATCTGGTTATGGTGTGTAAATTTTAGAATAATTTTCTTCATACGGTTTGCACATAGTTTCGCCATAATCTTGTAATCACAGTTTAGCAGGGTGATTGCTCTCCAGTTTTTAATGTCAGTTTTTTCACCTTTCTTATATAGTAACGAGACCTCTCCTTTTTTTCCAGGAACCCGGGAGAGATTTTGTATTAAAAACTTATTTAAAAAGATAAAATAAATCCTCTCTTAAAATACCATAAAATAAGAGATAAAACTCAATGGGTATACCGTCGGGTCCAGGGACTTTCCCTTTTTTGAAACTTTTCACTGTTTCTAAAACTTCTTTCTCTGAGATGTCCTGTAATAAAAATTCTTGAGAATCTTTATCTTAAATATTTTCAATCTCCTTCAGTGAGTCTTTCATAAAATACTCGTTAAATAATTCGGTATAAAATTCATGAACTTTATTTAAAATACCTGTTGTATTCCTTTCACCATTTAGCTCCTCGATCTGCGTTTCTCTTGTATTTTTTTGAATAAATACCTGAAGCAGGTCTCGTTCTCCTCAAGGTGCTGCATCTTAGAACAAAATATGATTTGTTTTCCTTTCTGCTCCAGGCATTGCGTTATTTTTTTATTTATTTCAATAATATCTTTCTCGACGTCTACACCCAGATCTCGGAGCTTATAGTGCATCTGCAGACGGGTATTTAGTTTTTCATAAAAGTCTCTCTTCTCTTGGGCTTTACGCTTCCCCATATTTATAAAAAAGGTTTTTATTTTCATTTTCTTTTTTTCCACCACGTGACTATAAATTCTTGGGGGTCTTTTACCCGTCTGCAGCGCTTGTAAAATGAAATAAAATCAGATAAAATTTTTGGACCATTTAGTAAGGAGACATTTAATTTACAGCTCTTTTTCTTTTTACCCTTACCATCATACTGCACCTTTAAAAGCAATAATTTATGGACAGAAAAAAATATTAGATAAAAGCTCACAGTTAAAAGGCAGTATTTGACACAAACAAAAAATTAAATATTTTCGGGACTTACATGTTGCATTACACCAGGTAACGCAGGCCTCTTCAGATAAATCATTATAAAAAATGTTTTAAACATCTGTAAGTTTAAAATCAATAATTATATTCATTAACATATAGGAGGATTTGTCATAGTTCCTACTTACAGTGTTTGAGAACCAGCGTTCCCCTCTTAAAATACAATTTAAATCCCCTGCTAAAATCAAGGGTTCCGTGTCATTGATAAAAAGGGGTAAAATCTCTTGATTTTTTCCTTCTTATCTGTAAAACCATAAACATTTAAAAACTGCCACTTAATACCGTCAATAAAAGCTTTTACTAATAAAATTCTGCCAGGTAAAATCTCATTAACATGGTTAATAAAAACATTTCCTTTAAATAAAATAGCCACTCCCACTGATCTGGATTTGTTTCAACCCGACCAAATTGATGTTCTTTGCTTCCAATCTTGTTTATATTTTTTATAATTTTGCCTATGTGGAATACAACACTCTTGTAAAAAAATAACTGTGTATATAAATAATTAAAAAGCGCTAATCTTCTTGTCCTTGAGTGCACGCTGCGGGTGTTAAAATAAATGCCATTTAAGACAGCCATGTCAAAAGATTAAAATGAAAGGGTTTGTCTTCTTACCTAGGCGCAGCATCAGACATCGTCGGCGGAACCAGAGCCATGACTCTCACTTATGTTTCCGTCGCCACCAACTGCCCCCGATCCCACAGTGTCAAACGATCCATCTGGAGAGGAGCTTCCATCGCTCAGCTGACCCCCCTCCGCTGCTCGCACGCTTGCAGAATATGGTCTCCAAACTGACGCCATTGGTAGTGTCTCAATCTCGTCGGGTCTCGGAGCCATGGCCTCCACTCCCTCCCTCCTCGGGGCAGTGGTGTGGCTGAAGGCTGTTTGAGGGATTATCTGTTCTGTGGTGCCCCTCAGCTGCACCCCCTCCCCACTGGTATGGGAGGGAGACTCTGGGAGCCTGAGGGATCATTAGTTGGTCCCTTAGCTGACTTCCTCCTCAGGCTCTCTTTCACTGCCTCCGCATAACCTTTTTTCCTCTTTGAGGCCGCGGCTCCTCCCGGATCCTCTGCCGTGCTCTTTCCAGAGACCTAGTGCGGGCCAGGCGGATCAGCTCATTTGGTTGACCCCCATGCCCCATTTCTGGGGGGGCTTGTCCATCCGCTGATCACTGGACTTCCGCTTTTGTTTTCCTCTTGGTTCTCTCGGTTCACCTGTTTGGGGGGGTCTGCTGGTATCCTTCTGTTCTGTATCAGTAGCTTGCTCCTCTGCTTGGGGTCCAGTTGGTGGCTCTTCTCATTCCTCTGGCTGCCTTCACTAAGGCCGAGCGCCGGGTACCCCAGACACCTCTCAACTAAGATCGCCTGTACAAGTACACTTGATCTTAGCCAAAAGGCCGAGAAGCGATAACCTGAAAAGGGTTCACAGTACAGGCCGATGGTCTCAAATGCAGAACACTTATGAAGGCAACAGCCTACAGGCCCCAGCCCCAGACACAGTCCAGGAGGCTTCTTTCTCTTAAAAACCAGGGAAAACGTGTGTCCTACGCTCATAAATCACCAGCATGCCCCACTTCGTGTTTGCCATCTGCATAGCTCTGCCCACCTTTGGTCACCATTATATAAACTCCTCACACACTTTAAAAAACATTCTGGATATCCCATTGCTTTCAAAACTTCAAACATATACACATGTGACACCCGATCAAACGCTTTTTCAAAATCAACTGATAACAACATACACTTCTTCTGTTTCCTGTCCTTACAGTCTCCAATCTGATTATCAAACATACTTCTTCCTGGTACTGCACAGACTTGATCCTCACCAACCACTTTCCCAACAAAACCACGCATACGATTGGCCAAAATCTTACTAAATATCTTATAATCTGTGTTTAACAAAGTAATCGGCCTCCAATTTTCCAATTTATTTTTCTCACCTTTCTTAAAAATTAGAACAACTATTCCTTCTTTCATCGTCTTACTCAAAACACCTCTCTGCCACATATATTTACATACTCCAAACAAATCCTCCCCCATCCATTCCCAAGCTCTCACATATAACTCAACAGGAATCCCATCTTTACCTGGTGTCTTATTCTTTTTTGCACCAAATACATTTTTCTTTACTTCTTCCATAGTTATTTCAATACACATTTCCTCACAATCCTCCATACTTAATGTTCCCTCTAAACATTTTATTACATCCCCCATTAAACCTCTATCCACCCATTTATTCGCATGCAAACATGAATAGAACTCTTCTACTATCTTAATGACTTCTCCTCCACTTACACACTGACCTCCTGCATTTATAATCTCATTCATGTCTTCTTTTCTCCCACATACCTTTTTAAAGAAAAAACTTGTACATTTTTCATTCTCTTCCAACAACTCCACTTTTCCATATTTCCTTTTCCTTTCTTCTCCATAATCTGCTTCATTTCTTTCCTTGCATTCATCATTAAATCATCCATATCTACACCTAACCCACTCAGTTTTCTCAACCATTCTATGCTCATACTCAAATATTTATGTTCATTCCTCAAAATCCTTGCCATCTTACAACCCCATTTCCTAAAAAAACACTTTTATTCTTCCCTTCATCCAATCCCACCATTTTAACACATCCTCAAAATCTTCTTTTCGTTTCTTCAATTTCATATATTCACTTCTGAAAATATCCATTATTTTCTCATCTTCCAATAATTTCACATTCAACTTCCAAAAACCTCTCCCATACATACTTTCCACATCTCCCTCCATACAACATTTTAAAAACATGTGATCTGAAAAATAAAAATCTTCTTGCCAGAACTTAACACAATTTATATATTTTTTAAATAAAAATAAAATCTATTCTAGACTCGATACTCCCTTTATCTGATTTATATGTGCACGGTGGTGTCTTCCCCATCATGACTTCTGATGTATCTAAAAGAGAAAAACCTTGATTACTTGGTATAACTTTTTCCCAGACACATCCATTTTCTCCCCCTCTAATACACAATTGAAGTCACCCACCATTATGGTAGATATTCTTCCCAACAAAAACACACTCAATTTTTCAAACAAATCCACACGTTCTTCTTTTTTTGCTAATCCATGCACATTAATAACTCTAAATTTCCATCTTTTATACTTAATAACTGCCAACACACATCTTCCAACCTCCACCACTGTATATGATTCCACACTCATCTTACTTTTTAACAAAATCCCTACACCCGAATTCCTATTCTCACACGATCCTGACCATATCGATTCACCATGTTTCCATTCATCAATACACAAAGCTTCAGATATTCCACATTCTTGCAACGCTATAATATCAGCTTCTTGATTCTTTAAGAAGTCAAAAATAGCAGCTCTCCTTGCTTTTGACTTGAGGAGACGCACATTCATGGATAGGACATTACACTTAACTTTGTCCCCCATGCAAGGATTTTTTGAAAGGTGTAATTCTCAACCCCCCATTTCTTCCTCAGCCTACTCCTCCTGGAGGGGAAAAGCCACAACTGAAGCCCCCAGTACCGGCTCCTTCTAAAAAAAGACCCGTCATTTGCCATCTCAGGACCTGGGTAAATTCTTTCCTCTCTGGGACTTGCTTCTTCACCTTGCACTTGCACAACCACTTTCCTCCTTTTACGGGACAAGTCTAAACCTGTCTCTTCCAGACTCAAAGCTTTCCTAGTAAAGTCCCCCTGGCCACTGGTTTCGCTTTCCTCTTGCCTTCCACTCCATCCCAGATCTGGTGATCTAGACAAATTGTAGTCCATCTCACCATCTCCTTGAAGTCCAGTCATCACATCAGATGGTATTTGAAGTTCATCCAGAACTGCAGAGATATCTAAATCTCCTCCTTCCTCACCTCCTCCCTCTCCCTTTTCTCCATCTATTCCTGCATCACCGGGATCAATAACCATCATATCTTGCTTAGGCTGATCTTGCCTTAAAACAGGGGCTGGATCCTTCTTACGTGGCCATACTCTGGTTGCCTCTGAATATGTTTTTGCTTTGGGTCTTGCATTTGAAGGGCAATCTCTAAACATATGTCCCTCTTTTCCACAGACATTACAGACTGCTGGGTTGTTGCACACTCTTGCCATATGCCCCTCCTTATTGCAGTTATTACACTTCAGAGAAGCTATGCATTCTTCCATAGTGTGTCCATACACCCTACACCATCTACAAAAAAGTGGATTCCCTGAAAAGAACAAGAAGCCTTTATCTCTCCTAATTGCGAAGTTCATAGGCGGATAACACATGCCTGTAGGACTCGAGATATCTGGCTTGAATTTTACAAATAAATTGTACTTCCCAGTCCACAATCTTTCTGGGATTAGTACCTTGTGTGAGTAACATACTTTTTCACAATATATAAACAAAAAGACATTAATGTTGTCAAGAGGCACATAGGGATTATGCATGTATACCACCAGAGGAATGTCATTGTTGTATAATAGAGTAAAAGTAACTCCATCATACTCAGGATCCGACTCAAGTTTCCTTAAAAAAAAAAAAAGCAGATTATGGCATGCCGGACTACTAGTCAAAACCAGAATAAAATGGCCTTTCTTAGGATCCTGTAAACACAAAATGTCCTCACGCATTAGATGCAGTACTTTAAATAATACCTTGTTCACCAGGAATTGCAGATGGAACTTCTCTCTCTTCTCCTCCACGATGTTGATGCTGAAACCGTTTTTGACCCGGAATTCACCGGCCCCTGGTGAGCGTATGGTCAGACCCATACCGATGTTGATCGCCTCCTGCATGTCTCTGGGACTAGGCCGCTCCCCAATAGCAGCAGGGAGGTAAGACACTGGCTATAAGCCAGTGCCCCCCTCCCAGGCCGAGGAGACAGGTACCCGGAGACACTCCCAGCCAAGACAAAGGAAGAACTACAGTTGATCTTAGCCAGAGGCCGAGAAGCGATAACCTGAAAAGGGTTCGCAGTACAGGTCGATGGTCCCCAATGCAGAACATTTATAAAGGCAACAGCCTACAGGCCCCAGCCCTAGACACAGTCTGGGAGGCTTCTTTCTCTTACAAACTAGGGAAAACGTGCGTCCTACGCTCAGAAATCACCAATATGCTCCTCCTCGTGTTCGCCATCTGCTTAGATTTTCACATGCAAGTCCTGGTGCCAAAGCAGGCCAAGCAGGAAGACAGATGTGAGGTGACTGGAGAGATAATGAAGAATTGTGTGAGAAGGGAAGAGAAAAAAAAAAGGTATCTAGGCATTATTGATTGTGATGTCAGGCCCCCATTGTTGAGTGTTCCATCAGGGCCCTTGTGATGTCATCCAGTGACCTGACCTTACTTGACCTCTGACCTGACAAGCCTCTTGTGACACGTGCAGTGTTTCCGTCCATTGTCCAGACAAGGTAGGTCCAGCTGCTGCTGATACGTAGGAAGTGCTGGACTACTTTTTAGCCTCCAAGTAATTCAGTTCAAAAGATCTACAAGAGGGAGACACAGGCAAACTTTACTCATTTTTTAAAGCACTGGAAAAGCTAAATGGTTACATCCAACCAACTTGCTACAAAAGGGTCAATTCCCAGGAACAACTCAGCATCCCAGGTGTGCACAACAGGCCCAAATCAAACCCAAGGTGCGTGGAGGTCCAAACACTTCATTTAGGTGATAAGCCAATTAACTAACTCAGTGTTTCCCAACCAGTGTGCCTCCAGCTGTTGCAAAACTACAACTCCCAGCATGCCTGGACAGCCTTTGGCTGTGCGGGCATGCTGGGAGTTGTAGTTTTGCAACAGCTGGAGGCACACTGGTTGGGAAACACTGAACTAACTTATCAGTCTTAATTGGATTTAGGGTGTGAGTAGACTGGCTGGCTGGGTTGCTTGGTGCTGGAACAAATCAACAGCTGATGCAATTAGGAGATTGACAGACTAGATGCAGGTATGCAGAAAGCAGCACAGCACTGACTGGGCAGACAAAGGAGAAGCTGAAGTGCAGACTTCTGAGGCAGGACACATGCAACTTTCCACTTGCTTGCTGGAAGGATGCTTGCAATTAATCTATCTATCTATCTATTTCATTCTGTTTTTTCATACTGGATTAGAAGGGGTGCATCGGTCCTGGAGGTACTGCAATACCAGGTCAATGCGTGGAGTGGACAGAGCAAGCTCTTTTTCCATCTCCCTGTTAGAAAAATCCATTTAATATATGGTCCCCAGATAGGGGACGTATCAGATATTAAACTGATAAGAACATATTTTTTTATTATTTTTTTTTTAAACTACTCAGTGGTTAGATAATTGCAACTTGACAAGCAAGCAATCCAAGTATATTCATACTTCTGGAAATGCATTTATAACCTCATCATCATGGCATACAATTTATATTTTTATTTCTTATGCAAGAAAAAAAAACTATACCTTAACCAAGAAAATCTATTTCTTATGCCTCCATATACCTTGCACATCCATTCCACCTTTCCGCATATCCCATTGATATATCACATACAACCTAGACAATATCAATATCACACTTTCAGTAGCCAACAAATCACACTTTTTAAAGATCAACAAATTGCGAACATCCCATAAACTCTCCATTACACACATAATTATACACCACAATATCCTAGATTTAACTTTTCCTTTTGCACCAATACCAAACATAGCATTCTTTTCATTCAATTTATCAATACCAGTCAAGTCACTAATTAAGGCTCCAAGCATCATTCAAACAAGTTTAGCATACTTACATTCCCAAAGTAGGTGGCTCACAGACTCTGTATCTCCACACCCATCTCTCGGAAAAACATCAGATCTCACTAAATCTCTCTCTTTGAAACTCACGCACTGGCAAAACCTTATGAAAACTCATTCAAGCAACATCCCTTTGTCTATTAGACACACCTTTCATAGATAAATTCTTCCATATGAAAACAACCTCACATACAATTTCATCCTTACTAATCTTCTCTATTACCATTTTCTTAGACTTAAAATCATTCATACTTAAGTGACCACAAATCATACTTTTTAATGAAACTTTTAATACAAACATACCACACAGGACATCTAAATGCAACCGGAAACGTACATACCACTTCAAACCATACAACAACCATCCAGAAACATAACGAACCATATGTGAACATTTATTCTTCTTCTCAAGTAAAACCACAATTAATTTAATATAGTTAACACTCAAGAAAATATGTAAATCTACCAGACCCAATCCACCATTCTTTACCAATTTATACACAGACTCACTTTTAAGTTTTTCCATTCGACTACCCCAAATAAAAATAAAAATGATTCTTTCGACCTTTTTACATTTTTAACACTAACAGGGTAAATAGAGAAAACAAAGAGAATAAAGGGCAAGATCACCGCCTTGATAACAAGAATCTTACCAGTCAGGGATAATTCTCTGAGCCTCCAAAAGTTTTTCTATTTTTTTCCCACATTCATTCCAATCATCATTAAATCACACACCTAAAATCTTTACAGCATCCACTTCATTCTTAACATCTTCCAAAATAATATTCTTATCTCCAAAACATTGAAAAACACATTTTGACCAATTAACTCTGAAACCTGACGCACTGCAAAAGAAGTCTAAACAAAGTTTCCCTTTCCTAATTTCTGCCATATTATTTACAATAATCACATCATCCATATAGCCTAATACATTAACAGGCTTACCCATACTCCCAGGAATCAGCATACCATTCATAACTTTATCCTTCCTTATAAAACCTCAATAACACACACAAACAACATAGGGGACAAAGGACATCCCTGTCTCACTCCCAATTTAACCTCAAATACATCACCATTCACCAAAATACAACTTTTAGCTTCCTTATATAAACTTTCAATAAAATCTAGAAATGTCTTCAGAAACCCATTCTTAACAAAACCATAAACATAAACATAAATTCATGCAAAACTCTATCAAAAGCCTTTTCAAAATCAATCATAAATACCATACATTTTTTCTTCCTACACATACTATCACCAATCAAATCACGCACAAGAATTAGATCGTCACTCATACTCCTTCCAGGCACAGCACATACTTGATCTTCATTTATTACACTTCCAATTACCCATCTCATTCTTCCTGCCAAACACTTACCCTGGTTTCACACCTAAGCGTTTCTCAAACGCGCGTTTTACGCGCGTTTTTGTCGCGCGTTTTTTGTAATAGTAAACGCGCGTTTGGGTGATTGACAGCAGTGTTGTCCAATGAGTCTATGGCCCAAACGCGCGTCAAACGCCCCAAAAAAAGCTCCTGAACTTGTTTATGCGTCGGGCGTTTTACAGCGCGTTCAAACGCGCTGTAAAACGCTCAACTGTGAACCAGGGCCATAGGAAAGCATTGGTTTTCATGTCTTAAGCGTTTTACAGCGCGTTTGAACGCGCTGTAAAACGCTCAGGTGTGAACCCAGGGTTAGTGAAAATTTTATAATCTCAGTTCAATAAGGGTATTGGTCTCCGGTTTTCGAACTTTTTTTTATCACCCTTCTTGTATATTAAGACAACCACACTCTGTTTCATACTTTCACTTATAACACCATGTTCCCACATATAATTAAAAACATCTACCAAATCATTACCCAACCATTCCCATGCTTTTATATATAATTCAACAGGCAGACCATCAATACCAGGCATCTTATTTTTCTTACTTTCCATCAACATTTTCATAACTTCATCCCTTGTAATCTCAACAGACAAGATCTTACACTCATCCTCAGTCAACCTATCATCCAGCTTATTTAGAGCATCATACATCAAACATTTATCAATCCACTTGATAGAAAAGAAACTTTGATAGAAATTTTCAACTACTTTAATCATCTCATCCATATCATTTCTCATACCACAAGCTTTTTTAAAGAAAAACTGAGTAAATTTTTCGTCCTTCTCTAACAGTTCTATCTTAGATCTGTATATTAACTCCTTCCCCTTCTTTTTCCACAATCGATTTCCTTAGTTTTCTTACATTATCCAACAAAACACTAACATCCTCTCCCATAGCACGCAATCGCAGTAACCATTCATACCTTCTATTTAAATTTTCATGTTCCTTCCTTAATATCTTTGCCTTTTTATAACCCCCACCTTACAAAGAAAATCTTGAGCTTAACTTTAATCCAATCCCACCATTTTAATATATCATCAAAATCATCCTTCTTCAGTTTCCACCACTCATAGGTACTTCTAAAATCACCCAGAATCCTTTCGTCTTCTAACAGTTTTACGTTCAGTTTCCATACACCTCTCCCACGCCTGTTAACAAAATCAGCTACTATATGATCAGAGAAATGAACATGACTTTATGAAAACCTTTTACATGATAAACCCTTATTAATAAAAAAGAAATCTAATCTTGAACTAATATTGTCCCTATCTGAAAAATAAGTATCCAGTGGAGTACCCCCTTTAGAAGCTGCAACATCTATTAATGAGAGATCAGAAATCAACCGACACAATCTCCTCCCAGTAACATCCTTTTTGCTTCCCTCAATCACACAGTTAAAGTCACCTAAAACAATAGTAGGCATTCTACCAATCAGATACACACTCAATTTATCAAGCAATTCCAACCTCTCTTCTTTCTTAACAGACACATACACATTAACCACCCTCACCTTCCATTTCCTGTACAATTATACATCTACTGGTCTCCACCACAGTGTAACTATCAAAAGCTAAAATCCTATTTCCTAACATTATCCCAACACCATCATTTTTGTTAGTCGGGGATCCCGACCAAATAGAAGCCCCCTCGGACCAGTCTTTCTCACATGAAGACAAATAATATCCGCTTTAAAATTTTTAAGGTAGTCAAAAATAGTAACCCGTCTTGCCTTAGATTTCAACACATGAACATTTAGGGATATCGCATGACAGGTAATTTGGGTCTCCAAATTTTTATCTTTTGCATGGTGTAATTACCGGTACCCCAAATTTTCCTCAACCTACTCCATCGAGAGACAGCTAACCGGTGCCGCAGATAGCACCTTCTCCTCCGTTTAAAAAAGATGAACTAAGTGAGATAGAGGAACCTGGATAAACAACACTCTCAGGACTTAACTCCTCTTCACTTATTAGAGACATCACCTTTTGGCGCTTTGGAATTTGACTCAGATCATCTTCAATACTCTGTGCAACAGCTGTGTTGAAATCACCTTGACCACCAGTCTCCATTCCACTAATCTCTTCGCGAGGAGACTCCCGAGCCTCCCGAGCCTCCCACAATCCAGGAGATTCGGGAAGGGGAGAGAGAGAACCACCCTCACCATCTCCGTTAAGACCAGACTGCACATCAGCTGAGTGTCCAGTTTTGCCACACCAATTAGTTAATCTAAATTGAATGGCAGCACCGCCAAAAAAGGATTTCAGATCCAAAAAGAGGTGCTCAGTGAAGGGGCTGTCAAGCCACTAAACAGAATTATATATATATATATATATATATATATATATATCCACGGCACACTCATATGCTTTGCTCAATAGAATATAATTTATTGTTTGCCAACACCAACTTTATATTTCATATTTCATATTTCAGACATCTCATGAAAGCTAGCCCTGCTTTCATGAGATGTCTGAAATATGAAATATAAAGTTGGTGTTGGCAAACAATAAATTATATTCTATTGAGCAAAGCATATGAGTGTGCCGTGGATATATATGTATTAAGGCTGGTTACAGCCTGCATTTGTGGGAGGGGCTGCTGACTATATGTTCCCCACGCGTCCTCACCTTGAGGACGGTTGCTTCATGCAGCTTCCGTCACTTCCGGTTCGCAGCGCGTCACTTCCGGGGCTCCTCCGAGCGGCGGTCACGTGCTCCTTGCACTCTGGACCCGAGCGCTCCGCCTCCCCCACGCGTCGGCGGGACGGGTAGGGTCCGGCCTGCGGGCTACCCCCTCCTCTGGGTCTCACCCATCCTCTGGCTTGGGCGCTGTCCCAGGCCGGCATGCGTTCCGGCGGGGGGCGCGCGCCGGAGCTTCTCGGCCGGGCCTGGGCTTCTGGTCACGTGATCGGCGTGCGTTCCAGCTTGGAGCGCACGCCGGAATCCGGCCGGGCCCGGGCCCTCGGTCACCTGCTCGGAGTGCGTTCCGGCGTGGAGCGCGCGCCGGATCCCTCACTCAGGCCAGACGATTCCAGGGCAGCGGCCCAGGACAGGTAAGCTCTGTCCCCACCGGGTCCCTCCTCACCGCCAATCGATCCAGAGTGGATGATGTGTTACTTATAATGTATGTAGCACATCCTTCACAGTCTTCTTCTTTCTAAGCTGCTTGGAACTGTCAGGTCAGACAGTGCTTTCTAAAGCAGATTTAGGCCTCATGCACACAATAGTCTGTATCTTGGTAGGTTATATTAATGCTCAATGTAGAGGGTGTATTCAAAAGTTTGCTATGTGGCAACTCCCTGTCCGGGCCCCCTTGTTCCGTGCTTCTTGTGGTCGGATAGGCGTGCGTTCCAGCGTGGAACGCACGCCGACACCTGCTCAAGCATGCATACCCTCTTCAGGCAACACTTCCACAGCGATGGGGACTCAGATACACAGAACTATCGAGTTGACATTGCTTCAAATAAACAATCATTGTACAGTATAATCATGCTTCAACACTCCTACAGTCCTATATATCATATACGTGATATACCCAGGATAACACGCGATACACATGATAGATACGCTGTATCCACTGCTTTTGCGAATTCCACCCTTGTCCCGTGCTCATGCATCTCACCATATGTCTTCTGCCCCCAACATCAGACAATGCTCTGCACTGTTTTTCATAGGTTGTCATTTTCACAATGTTTGTTTCCACGGTGTCCTCTGAGAGATGTGGATATTTTCTTAAGCAGGTGGCCCCGGTGCATTTGTTTATGGCGCAGCGGCGTTGGGGCTGCCGTCCTGTGCACACGTGTCTGGCGGCCGTGTCTGCCGCCCTCCTGGGCGCATGCGTCTGGCACCATTGTAGTGCCGTCCTCGCATGCTCAGGTTTGGCACAGCTGTCCCGTGCGGCCCTCCTGGGCATATGCGTGTGGCACCGCCGTGTTACACCTAGGTGCTGATTATTGCTTGTTGTCTATACTTGGGCCTGTTTTCCTGGCTTCTTATCTCGCTCACATACATCATCCGTAGTCTTCCTGGATCGCCCAGGCTCGTTCCGCCTCTGTCATCCTGGATCGCCCAGGCTCGTTCCGCCTCTGTCATCCTGGATCGCCCAGGCTCGTTCCTGTCTCTGTCATCCTGGATCGCCCAGGCTCATTCTGCCTCTGTCATCCTGGATCGCCCAGGCTCGTTCCTGTCTCTGTCATCCTGGATCGCCCGGGCTCGTTCTGCCTCTGTCTTCCTGGATCACCCAGGCTCGTTCTGCCTCTGTCATCCTGGATCACCCAGGCCCACACTGCCTCTGTCATCCTTCCTTGCTCCCCGCCCGGTCCTCCGGTCCCGCATCCTCTTTCTCTTCCCTGCTCTCCTAAGCGATGTTTAAGAATAATGATAATATCAAAGCCAATTGGTACAAGTTCTTCTTTAGTACACCGGACCTGGGGGTATCTACAACTGTAATCAGGTATAATTGCATGTATTGTTTCTATTTTTCATTTATTTTGCAGTACATTCCAGCCGAGAAGCCGTGGTTAGCAGGCACGGGGCTGGCCGGCCTGTTTCTCCATTTCGATAAAAAAAAAAAAAAAAAAAAAGAGAAAAGAAGCTTCAGGAACGCAAAGGAGAGACCAGACGCCGGTGTGATCATTAAGGTGCTGCCTTGCGGACGCTGCTGCAGGGGTCTGGAACTGCGATTCTGGTTCCCATCGTCTAGGCTACCGCTGGCCCAGGTTAAGTAAGTTCGAACCTCCAGTGGACCCCTATTCCCACAAATGCCCTTTAATCGCTGCACAATCGCTCTCTGCCTCCTCGACTGGAACCAGAAACTGCACCTTCCACTGCTGCTACCAGATGTAACACAGGTTATCCCCTCCGGGGTAGCTAACTCCATGGATGTCGTTTTAGTCGTGGGGTTTCTGTTACTGTGCCATTTTTTCCGGTTTCCTAATGTACCATTTTGGGCAATCTTTTCTATAACAAACAGGGCTGCGGTGCTGTCGTTTATTCAGCCCTCCCGATCAGAAGTAGCGGCTCATCAGCTTCCCGAATTCTTCAGGTATCAGGTATACGCCTTTTGTCTGTCTTCCCTGTCGTCCTGGATCACCCAGGCTCTCTCTGCTCCTGTCATCCTGGATCGCCCAGGCTCGCTCTGCTCCTGTCATCCTGGATCGCCCAGGCTCACTCTGCTCCTATCGTCCTGGATCGCCCAGGCTCGCTCTGCTCCTGTCGTCCTGGATCGCCCAGGCTCGCTCTGCTCCTGTCGTCCTGGATCGCCCAGGCTCGCTCTGCTCCTGTCGTCCTGGATCGCCCAGGCTCGCTCTGCTCCTGTCGTCCTGGATCGCCCAGGCTCGCTCTGCTCCTGTCGTCCTGGATCGCCCAGGCTCGCTCTGCTCCTGTCGTCCTGGATCGCCCAGGCTCGCTCTGCTCCTGTCGTCCTGGATCGCCCAGGCTCGCTCTGCTCCTGTCAGTCCTGGATCGCCCAGGCTCGCTCTGCTCCTGTCGTCCTGGGTCGCCCAGGCTCGCTCTGCTCCTGTCGTCCTGGGTCGCCCAGGCTCGCTCTGCTCCTGTCGTCCTGGATCGCCCAGGCTCGCTCTGCTCCTGCCTCCCTGGATCTCCCAGGCTCGCTCTGCTCCAGTCTCCCTGGATCTCCCAGGCTCGCTCTGCTCCAGTCTCCCTGGGTCGCCCAGGCTCGCTCTGCTCCAGTCTCCCTGGGTCGCCCAGGCTCGCTCTGCTCCAGTCTCCCTGGGTCGCCCAGGCTTGCTCTGCTCCAGTCTCCCTGGATCGCCCAGGCTCGCTCTGCTCCAGTCTCCCTGGATCGCCCAGGCTCGCTCTGCTCCCCCAGGCTCGCTCTACCTCGGTCATGCTGGATCGCCCAGGCTCGCTCTGTCTCTGTCATTCTGGATCACCCAGGCCCGCGCTACCTCAGTCTTCCTGGGTCACCCAGGCCCACGTTGCCTCTCTCATCCTGGGTCGCCCAGGCCCATGTTGCCTCTCACATCCTGGATCGCCCAGCTTGCTCTTCCGCCGTCACCTGGACCGTCACGTCACTAACTACCCACTGCCTTCCCGGTTCGCTCAGGTCATTTAACAGCCCAGCTCCGGCCTGAATCACTTGTGCCCTTGTTACCTCCCGTGGCGGTCGGTTCAATTAACTATTTCCCTCCTACAGCGTGGGTAGTCTTCTTGCCCACTTATCCAGGCCTACCCCGCACTGGCTCCAGGCACAGTTCAGCCAGATAGTTCTTGGAGGGTGATAGGCATCCCTCCCGACTCCACGCCAATGTAAACCTCAGCCCCTACCACAAGTATTAAGGCTGGTTACAGCCTGCATTTGTGGGAGGGGCTGCTGACTATATGTTCCCCACGCGTCCTCACCTTGAGGACGGTTGCTTCATGCCCCACCCTCCCGACCCTTCTTTCTTTCATTCCACTCTCTTGGGTGGCCCACTTATCCAGGCCTACCCCGCACTGGCTCCAGGCACAGTTCAGCCAGATAGTTCTTGGAGGGTGATAGGCATCCCTCCCGACTCCACGCCAATGTACACCTCAGCCCCTACCACAAATAATTTTGCCACACCAATTACACCGAGTAGATGAGGTACAATTTTTAAAGTATGACCATACATCTTGCAATTTCGACAAAAGGCTGGAGCATTGTCAAAAAAAAGAACACCTGAATTTTTCCCAATAGCAAAGTTTTTGGGCGGATATTGTACACCAGCAGGACCAGTAGGGTCCTCTCCAAAACGAACAAAGAATTTATGTTTACCAGACCACAAGCCTTAAGAGTTCAATATTTTGTGTGAGTATTTCACATGGGAGCAATAATTTCGCATAAAAAGTTCAATATGGTCAACACTCACATACGGATTATACATGAGCACAATCAAATGGACATCCTCATTTGATAATAAAGTGAAACTTAAGCCATCTAAACTCGAGTTACATTCATTATCTTTAAGGCAATGGTAAAAGTTCTGATAAGCATGAACAGAATCCAAAACCAAAGTATATGTGCCTTGTCGAAGTCCTTGTAGACAAAAGATGTCGCTCTTATTGACACGGAGAATCTTGTAGAGCATTTCCCGCACAAAGAATTCCAAACAAAAGGCATCCCTCTTTTCCTCTGCAACGTAGATAGAAACTCCATTCCGGACCCGGGGTTCCCGGTCATTTGCATGGCGAATCGGAACGACCATGATCACCTCTTTTCAGTAAGCCAGTGCCTACTCCCAAAAGCAAAAAAGATGATGCCACAGGGCCAAGGGCATGGCACTTGATCTTAGCCAGAAGGCCGAGAAGTGATAACCTGAAAAAGGGTTCGCCGTACAGGCTGATGTTCCCCAATGCAGAACACTTCTAAAGGCAATAGCCTACAGGCCCCAGCCCCAGACACAGTCCGCGAGGCTTCCTGCTCTCACAAACCAGGAAAAACATGCGTCCTACGCTCAGAAATCACCAGCATGCTCCTCTTCGTGTTCGCCATCTGCCCAGCTCCGCCCACCCAGTGCACGCCCACTTTTGTTCATGCCTTTTCTTCGCATACAATTCCTGGTGCCAAAGCACGCCAAGCAGAAAAACTGATAAGAGGAGTGAATGGAGAAGTAGTAGGGAAAAAAAAAAGGGTATGCATTGTTGATTGTGATGTCAGGGCCCTTGTGATGTTATCCTCTGACCTGACAAGCCTCCTGTGACACGTGCAGTGTTCCGTCCATTGTCCAGACAAGGTAGGTCCAGCTGCTGCTGATACATAGAAAGTGCTGGACTACTTTTTAGCCTCCAAGTAATCCAGTTCAAAAGATCCACAAGAGGGAGACATAGGCAAACTTTACTTATTTAATAAAGCACTGGAAAAGCTAAATGGTTACATCCAGCCAACTTGCTACAAAAGGGTCAATTTCCAGGAACAACTCAGCATCCCAGGTGCACAACAGGCCCAATCCAAATCCAACCCAAGGTGCGTGGAGGTCCAAACACTTCATTCAGGTGATAAGCCAATTAACTAAACCATCAGTCTTAAAGGGACTCTGTCATCAGTTTCTAACCCCCCCTTTTAAAACTATTGTTCTGTCCATGGCGCCCTTGTGATTACAAAGGTGTTGTTATAAGCTAAATCCGCCGTCTCGTTTTGATAAAAAAAAACTTTTATCTAACCTGTCAATCATGTGGATAAGGTGCCCAGAGCGTTTCTCAAGGTCTGAAGATGCCGCCCGCCGCCGTTGGTGCCCAGCTCCTCCTCTGCTCCTTTCAGCGCCGCTCAATGAGGCTGAATCTAAAAGTCTGCATGGGCGCATCAGGCACAGGCCTGTGCGCACGCGCGGGATCTTTGAAAAGAAGGAGGGGGCACTGAGGGAGAGCCGGAGGCGTATTTCTTTACATTCAGGCGGCGCTGAAAGGAGCAGAGGAGGAGCTGGGCACCAATGGCGGGGGCGGGCGGCATCTTCAGACCTTGAGAAACGCCCTGGGCACCTTATCCACATGATTGACAGGTTAGATAAAAGTTTTTTTTATCAAAACGAGACGGCGGATTTAGCTTATAACAACACCTTTGTAATCACAAGGGCGCCATGGACAGAACAATAGTTTTAAAAGGGGGGGTTAGAAACTGGTGACAGAGCCCCTTTAATTGGATTTGGGGTGTGAGGAGACTGGCTGGCTGGCTGGGTGGGTTGCTTGGTGCTGGAACAAACCAACAGCTGATGCAATTAGGAGATTGACAGACAAAATTGGGCAGAGAGAAGAGAAGCGGAAGTGCAGACTCCTGAGGCAGGACAAATGCAACTTTCCACTTGCTTGCTGGAAAGATCAATCAATCTATTTCATTCTGTTTTTTCATACTGGATTAGAAGGGGTGCACCGGTCCTGGAGGTACTGCAATACCAGGTCAATGCGTGGAGTGGACAGAGCAAGCTCTTTTTCCATCTCCCTTTTCGAAAAATCCATTTAATATATGGTCCCCAGATAGGGGACGTATCAGATATTAAACTAATAAGAACAGATTTTTATTTATTTTTTATTATAAAACTATGAAACTTACATAACAATACAACATAAATTACTCAAAAAGCACATTCCACATGTTAATATTCCACAATGAAGCAGCTTTAACACCTAAATATGGTCTATCTCTTAAATAGAACACACATGACTCACTTAAAGCAAGTTTAACACACTCTTTTTCATTAATCAAGTCTCCCTAGAACAACAAAACATTAAGTCCATAACACTTTCTTTTTACTTGCCTGCGGTACTGAACAAAGTCCATACATTACCAATTCATGGTTCAGATAACCCAGATCACAAGTATGCTTCAACAACACCCCCACCCTCCTCCATAAGTTTTGCGCATATTTGCAATTTCACATTACATGGAGCAATGTTTCGTCCATAGCACAGTCTCTCCTAGGACACTTTGATGTTGACACCAATCCTCTTTTATGTTGAAAAGCCCTTGTCGGCAAACAGTCTTGCATCACCATCCAGGCTAAGTCTTTCAAATAATTAGAAAGGTAAGAACAGTTAAATAACTTCCAACATTCCATGGACCTAGTTTCTGTATAGTTTGACACCAAAGAAACATGTTTATTACTATTCAGATATTGCATGATCTTTCGCGTATTACCCAAACATTCTCTCTCACAGTTCTCTAAGGAATATTGTCGAATAGTCCTCTCAATCAATACATATTGTTTTGGTGGAACAAGCAATACAGGTACAGTCAACGGAATTTGTATCCATTGGCGTCTACAAAACAAATGACCTGCTGCATATTTTAAGAAAAGGGACCAGGTATTTTTTAGCTTTCTTAATCGTCCTAAAACAGAGAGAGAAGAACTGTAGATATAGAATTTTCTTTATGTTTGGTATCTCTTTACCTCTATGCTGTTTTAGTTTATACATAGTCTCCCTGTTGACTTTATCCATTTTTGAACTCCAAATGAATTGAAACATAACTCTCTGCAAGAACTTCAGACATTGTTCACTTGGAGGGAAGACTACATTCAGGTATAACAGGATTGGAATGATCAATGCTTTGATAATCAAGTTTTTCCCTTCTATTGTTAATTTGCATAATTTCCAGAATTCCGCCTTCTTCTGAACCATTATTTTAACTTCTTCCCAGATTTTTGTCCTTTGTTATTGTCATCAAAAATAACTCCCAGTATTTTTATTTGTTCTTTCTGTATTTTAAGGTCTGGGATATTAGCTTTTCTCCAGTCCCCGATGGCATAACAGTCACATTTTGCTCTATTAAGTCGAAAAGCTGATGCTTGGCAAAATAATTCCATCACTTGAACAGCACTTCGCAATGCAGGTATTGATGTACACATAATTGTAACGTCATCCATATATGCCCCTGTTTTTACAGCAAGTCCATTACCTCCTGGTATTGCAACACCCTTAATTACGTTGTCCTTTCGTAGTAGTGACAATAACGGCTCTAAAACACAAATAAAAAAAATGGGTGACAGGGGGCATCCTTGTTTAACTCCAGAAAACAAAGTAACATTTTTTAACAGAAAGCCATTTACAAGAATTTGACTGAAGGATTCCTTATAGAGCAGTTATATCAGTTTTTATTATAATCTCTGGAAAATTCATTCTCTTCAGCACCATCCAAAAAAACTCATGAGACACTCTGTCATACGCTTTAAGGAAGTCCAAAGACAATATGGCAAGATCTTGTTTCCTCTCGCTCTGATACCAGATACGGTCTCTTATTATGTTAAGATTTCCCCATACTCCTCTACCTGGGACTGCACATACTTGGTCTTTGTGTATCACTTTACCAATCACCATTTTAATGCGATTTACTAACATTTTGGCCATTGGCTTGTAATCCATATTTAAGAGGGTGATTGGCCTCCAATTTTCTAGTTGCGACCTTTTTATACACTAGCGTCACAATACCTTAGTTACTGATCCAGCACTCTTCGCAGGGCACACTCCAGAAAAAACGCATATGGGATGAGGTCGATGATGTTGCCTTGACTGACCAGGTTTGTCACCTCCGAAAAAGGATGCAGCCATTGAGCCTACAGCCATTGTGCATAAGCGTTCAGTAACGCGGCCAAAAAATACCCAGCTCCGCAGAGGCTGTCCTCTTTTTTTTTAAATAAAAAAAAATCTGTTCTTACCAGTTTAATCTCTGTTTTGTCCCATATCAGGGGGCCGGTGTATGGAATAGATTTTAGGAACCGGGAGATGGAAAAAGATGCTTGGTTGGTCCTCCTACTTCCAATTTGGGGCACAGCGCATTTTTCAAAGCCTATGGTCGTGCTGAGGTAGTTCAGTGACAGTTAAGTGACCCAGAAAACAATGATTATGCAGTGTGGGCCCACTGTTGGCCTAGTAGGCTTTAATGATCACCTTAGATGATCACAAAGAAAATTAATGTTTTTTCTATGCAAAATTATCCAGCTTTTAGTCTGTTCACAATGAAGCAACGACCTTATCTCATCTGGGGTGCGCCAACATTGCCATTGCCAACACACTCATAGAGGTGATCGCTTTATTGTGATACGCAAGCCCCTTCACCACAACAAGGTAACGATCACGAAGGGGAATTAACACATGTATGTGCCTTTTGCAGGCACAGTGAAGCACCAGAGGCCATAAAAACTAGACATGTACACATGCCTGAAAAATTAGGTATTGTTGCAGCGGCCGGAAAAATGTATGTTTTCCAGGCAGAAAAAGGGCACTAAAACATTGCGGCTTGAATCCTAGTTGGTGGCAGAGAAGTCACGCAAGTCATCCAGCATGCAGAGATTAAATACAGCAGCGTGTGGACCATTTTATAGCCCAAGATATCTCATCAGGCCTTTTGTAGTCAAATGCATCCTCCACTGTCAGTCCCTTCGGGATCAATGCCTCATTCATCTTAATAAAGGTGAGGTAATGTAGACTTTTTGGACCTAGGCGACATCTCTTCTCAGTGACAATACCTCCTGCTGCGCTGAAGGTCCTTTCTGACAGGACACTTGAAACGGGGCAGGTCAGAAGTTCTATCGCAAATTAGGATAGCTCAGGCCACAGGTCAAGCCTGCACACCCAGTAGTCATGGGGTTCATAGCTCCTCAGAGTGTCGATATCTGCAGTTAAGGTGAGGTAGTCTGCTACCTGTCGGTCGAGTCGTTCTCTGAGGGTGGACTCCGAAGGGCTGTGGCGATGCGTAGGACTTAAAAAGCTCTGCATGTCCTCCATCAACAACATGTCTGTAAAGCGTTGTGGTAGGAGGAGGATTACTTTCACCTCTTCCCCTGTTAGATTCCCGTTGTGCTGTGACATCACCCTTATACGCTGTGTAAAGCATACTTTTTAACTTTTTTCGGAACTGCTGCATCTTTTCCGACTTCCGGTAATTCGGTAACATTTCAGGCACTTTCTGCTTATACCGGGGGTCTAGTAGCGTGGCCACCCACTACAGGTCATTCTCCTTCAGCCTTTTTATACGAGGGTCCCTTAACAGGCATGACAGCATGAAAGACCCTATTTGCACAAGGTTGGATGCCGAGCTACTCATTTCCTGTTCCTCGTCCCTCGTCCTCACTGATCTCATTGAAGGTCTGTTTTTCCCCCCAGCCACATACAACACCATGGGTACCAGATAGGTGGCAACGAGCACCCTGGGATGCCTGCTGTGGTTGGTCTTCCTCCTCCTGAAAGCCACATTCCTCCTCCTGAAAGCCACATTCCTCCTCTGATTCCTCTTCCTCAGACTCCTCTTCCAGCGTTGCCGCAGGTCCAGCAAGCGATGCTGATAAGGCTGTTTCTGGTGGTGATGGTGACCACAACTCTTCCTCTTCATGCTCAGCTACGGCCTGATCCAGCACTCTTCGCAGGGCTCGCTCCAGGAAGTAAACAAATGGGATGATGTCGCTGATGGTGCCTTCGGTGCGACTGACTAGGTTTGTCACCTCCTCAAAAGGACGCATGAGCCTACAGGCATTGTGCATGAGCGTCCAGTAACGTGGCAAAAAGATACCCAGCTCTGCAGAGGCTGTCCTAGCACCCTGGACATACAAATACTCGTTGATGGCTTTTTCTTGTTGGAGCAGGCGGTCGAACATTAGGAGTGTTGAATTCCAACGTATCAGGCTGTCGCAAATCAAGCGCCTCACTGGCATGTTGTTTCGCCGCTGAATATCTGCAAAGTGCGCCATGGCCATGTAGGAACGCCTGAAATGGCCATACACCTTCCTGGCCTGCTTGAGGACGTACTGTAAGCCTGGGTACTTATGCACAAAGCGTTGTATGATCAGATTCAACACATGTGCCATGCACGGCACATGTGTCTACTTGCCCAAATTCAATGCCACACACCACTTTGCTGATCTCCAGTTGGTGCCACTGATCCACCTGTGCGTTCAGGTCAGACAGGAGTGCTGGTCCGATGTGACTCTCTGCTTTCAGGCAAGTCAACCCCAAGACGGCGTGACACTGTCGTATCCGGGATGTGGAATAGCCCCTGGGGAGCTGAGGGGTGCAGTTGATGTGGAGCAAGACGCAGCAGCAGAAGAGGACTCAGCCAAGGAGGTTAGCGAAGAGGTGGCAGCAGTCCTGCCTGCAAGTTGTGGCGGTGTCACCAACTCCTCTGCAGAGCCACGCATTCCATGCTTGGCAGCCGTTTACAGGTTTACCCAATGCGCAGTGTACGTGATATACCTGCCTTGACCGTGCTTTGCAGACCAGGTATGAATGGTCAGATGGACCCTTGCCCCAACACTGTGTGCCAGACATGCCATGACTTCGTTTTGCACAATAGAGTACAGGTTGGGGATTGCCTTTTGTGAAAATAAATTTCGTCTGGGTACCTTCCACTGCGGTGTACCAAAAGCTATACATTTTTTGAAGGCCTCCAACAGCTTGTATGGTAAAAGCTGGTGGCCTAAGAGTTCCGACAAGCAAGCTGTCAGACGCCGGGCAAGGGGGTGACTCTGTGACATTGGCTTCTTATGGTCAAACATTTCCTTGACAGACACATGACTGTGGGAAGATAAGAACGAACTGCTGAAGGTGGGAGGCGGAGTGGCGGATGGTTGAGAGGGGGCAAGGAGGACAGCAGTGGTTGACGTGGCTGTAGATGCTGGACTAGGAGGAGGATGGTGGCTTTGAGTTTGTGTGCTGCTTGTACTCGTCATCATGTGTTGATCCCATAGGCGTTTGTGATGTGAGATCATGTGCCTTCGCAAAGCAGTTGTACCTAGGTGGGTGTTGGACTTTGTTTTGGCACAGGTTGCAAATGGCATCGCTGTTATCAGAGGCAGACACACAAAACAAATGCCACAATGCTGAGCTTTGCAATGACGGCATTCTAGTGGTGGCAACAGCATGCGTTGATTGGCATGCTGTCTGGCTGACCCTGGGTGCCGATGCATGCTGTCTGACTGTGCCAATAGCTCCTTGCGACGACCTCCCCCTGCTTCCAACTCGTCACCGTCTCGCCATCTGATCTTTCCCCCTGTTCTTCTTCTCTTCGAGCGGGCACCCATGTGACATCCACGGACACATTGTCATCATCAACCGCTTCACTTGTATCTGACAACTCAGCAAAGGAAGCAGCAGCGGGTACAACATCATCATCATCATCATCACACTGTACGTCCATGTGTGTAATGCTGCCTGACTGAGACATACCCCTGTTATCTACATCCTCTGGCAATAATGGTTGCGCATTACTCATTTCTTCCAACTGATGTGTAAATAACTCCTCTGACAGAAGAAGTGAAGCAGCTGTAGTGCTAGGTGTTAGTGGTGGCGGCAGGCGGGCGAGTGGTAACTTGAGAGGTGCCCGAAGCTGAGCTGGAGGAGGATGGTGCGTCAAGGTTCTGAGCGGAAGCTGTAGAAGATTGGGTTTCCTGTGTCAATTATGTCCTCAGAACTTTTCAAGTTCAGGGTACGCGGCCTCTGAACACTGGGCATTATTCTAGGGCCAAAGGAAATCACAGCACCACGACGGCCCCTGCGGAGTGGCCTGCTTCTTCCTGTTATTTTTATTTCGATTAGTACTATGCGTGCAAGCTACTGTGACACCAGATATGCGTGGTGGCATTGGGCACTGGCAGTAGTGGGCGCAGTACACGCTGTAGTCCTAACACACACATGCTTGCAGGCAACTGCAATTAAATTACAGTGAATTTTTTATTTATTTTTTAAAATGCAAGCTACTGTGACACCAGATATGAGTAATGGCACTGGGCACTGGCAGTAGTGGGCACAGTATACGCTGTGGGCCTGACACACACGCTGGCAGGCAACTGCAATTAGATTACAGAGAAAAAAAAAAAGGTTGTTCAAGGATGACGTATAGGGGGCGGACCAAACATCGCATATGTTCGCCGGGAACTGTTCGCTGGTGAATAGTTTGGGACATCTCTAGAGATTGACAGACTAGATGCAGGTACGCAGAAAGCAGCACAGTACTGACTGGGCAGAAAGAGGAGAAACTGAAGTGCAAACTCCTGAGGCAGGACACATGCAACTTTCCACTTGCTTGCTGGAAGTATGCTTGCAATCCATCTCTCAATTTCATTCTGTTTTTTCATACTGGATTAGAAGGGGTGCACCAGTCCTGGAGGTACTGCAATACCAGGTCAATGCGTGGAGTGGACAGAGCAAGCTCTTTTTCCATCTCCCTGTTCGAAAAATCCCTTTAATATATAGTCGCCAGATAGAGGACGTATCAGATAAGGTTTCAACACAAATTTATTAAGGTAAAATGTCATACAAAAAGTGAAACCAAGAATAATAAATTAACATAAAACAATGATAATATTAATAGAACATAAAATTATAAAACGATTGTATTCCAAATATTCAAACACCATAAGGTATTTGCCTCCTTTAGACCAAAATTCTTTTCACAATTCTTGACATCGATATTATCATGTTTGAACATCAAAATATTTCTACTTTTCCAGATGGGATTTTTAAAACAATTAACAATCATCCAACAAATTCTTTGTGGTCTAGGAGTTGGGCAGGTAAAAAGTCCATATAAAACATATTCATACTTAAAATCTCTCAGACCACATATCCATTTAAAAAGAGGCCCGGCCTTCCTCCAAAGCTCCTGTGCATAGTGACAGTTCCAAAAAAGGTGCAATACCGTCTCGTCGTTTCCGTACCTATCTCTTGGACACCTGGCTCTCGCCACCAGCTCTTGCCTATGTTGGAACTTACTTATAATAAAATCAGGTACACATAATTTTTTTTAAACCATAAAAAGATATTCATGGGACACTCTATCGAACGCTTTCTCAAAGTCTAATGATAAAATAGCTAAGCTCTGCTTTCTGTCTTTAAAATACCAAATTGCATCTCTTAAAATGTTTAATGACTCTGCTATGGATCTACCAGGTACCCCTTAAACCTGATTAGCGTGTATTATTTTCTCAATAAAAGGTTTAAGACGTAAGGCTAAAAGTTTGGCTAAAATTTAATAATCAACATTTAAAACTGTAATAGGTCTCCAATTTTTAAGTTGGCTCCTATCACCTTTTTTGAAACTATCCCCTTCCTCCAGGACCAAGGCAATTCCTCTACAGAGAAGGCTTCCTTGTATAATAAAAACATGTCACCCTTTAAAATATCCCAAAAAGTTAGATAAAATTCAATAGTTAACCCGTCTTCTCCCGGAGCCTTACTTTTAGAAAAACTCTTAAAAGCTAATAAAAGTTCTTCCATAATAGGATCCCGAGATAAAACCTCTTGATCTAAAATATCTAACTTAAAATCTAGGGAATTAATAACATCATCTAAAAAGGACATGTAAATTACTTTTTTATTAAAAAGAAGTTATTCACTTAAAAAAAAAAAAACAGAAGCATTTTCTCATCTTCTTCTAAATATTTAACATGGGAATAAAAAATTATTTGCTTACCTTTATCTTCTATGCATTTTTTATTTCAACTTTTAAATTAACGATATCTAATTCTACGTCAATACCAACTTCTTTTAATTTAAATAAAACATTAAGACGTTTATTAAGAACATCAAACAATTGTTTCTTTTCTTTAGCCTTCTTCCTACCTGCTTTTATAAAAAAGAATTTAATTTTAGGCTTCAGGCCCTCCCACCAGTGTAGCATGGACTCATGGGGTCTTACTTTTCCTGCCAACACTGATAGGTCTGCACAAACTCAGCCTTAATCTCAGGGTCCTCTAGTAAACAAACATTCAACCTCCAGAGGCCCTTATTTATCTTTTGATCCCCTTTTAATTCTAAATGTATTGATAACAACTTGTGGTCTGAGAAAATATTATTGAAGAGCTCGATTTTCTGGGGTGAGAAATTTTCTGAAGCTCACTCTTCCATTGGACCAAGTGGTACCTGGGTCCACCGGTGAGAGCGACCTCCAGCAATCCTTAAAATTAAAATACTCCTTGCCGGGTTTCGTTGTCACAATACAATTAAAATCACCTCCTACTACCAAGGGGGTAGAACCAGTATAAAATAATGGCAATATATTAAAGAGTTCTGCCCTCTCCTGTTTATCAAGATGGGCGTATACATTCAAAATGTGTCATAAAAACCTTTAAAATGTAAATGAAATAAAACCGCTCCACCTGGTATAAGTTCTGTCACAGACTGTACATCAATATAATGACCATGACACAACAAACCCACTCCAACAGATGGATTGTCATTTGCTCCGGACCAAACTGAAGGGCCCAGCTTCCAGTCCCTTTTAAGGTCATTATATTCCATCTGACTTGGAATACCACATTCTTGTAATAAACAAAGGTCAAAGTTAATTGTCTCTAGATAGGATAATAAAGCCGCCCTGCGAACAGGGCTCTTTAGGGACCTCACATTCAGTGAGGAAATTTTAATAAGTAGTGAAGACATATAAATTACTAAACATCGGAGTCCAATCCAGACGACTCCACCTAATCAATCTCCTGAGAGCAGGAGGCCCCGGAGTCCAGACAATAAGAAAAAATCTCAGAGATGTGCTGCGATCCTACTGCACCTCTTAGCTCCCCTTCATCTGAACTTCGATGTTTTGCTTTCCTTTGGCTCACAGCTACTTATTCTTCTCTTGTTCTTTTAGTAGTGCAGGAAACATCCATCTCTTCACTTTCGGGTCTTTTAGTCTCCCGGGCGCCGTCGTCACCTTGGGCATCTTTCTTCATTTTCAGGGCAAGGCTCGGGTCTACCCACCAAACTCTCTGCCTGAGCAATAAGAGTTTTAGAACACTCTGTCCTTGTCCTCAAAGAGTGTCTCCTGCCCAAACTTTTCCTCTTCTCAATATGAGTGCTGGGATCATCAGAAGGATCCACCTCAGCACTGTACTCAGTCAGATCCCCTGTTAGCGTCACCCAGGATCAACTACTCTCTTTGCTCGTTACGGGTTGGGACCTAGAGGTCACTGTGGAGCTAGAACAGCTCCTCCTTGACCCCTTCACATCTTTGTTGCCATCCTCCCTTCTTGTCTCTATCAGACTGCCTGACGAGACTTTAGAGGACCCTGGCATAGTCCCTACTGTAATTTCGGATCTGGAAATCAGGGCATTACCGGCAGAACCCACATCAATTGCGGGTACCTGCTCTGGCCCTGACTCGGATGCCCCTTGTTCAGGCTCCCCTTCGGGTGCTCTGGGTGTCCGAGCCTTACCAGGGCAATCCTTATATTTATGACCGACCTTTCCGCACAAATCACAGGATATGACAGCGCCGCAACTTGAGGACATGTGTCCTTCCTGGCCGCATCTCTTTGCAACGATTCACCTGCGAGTCACAATTCTCTTTGGTATGACCAAATTTGTGACAATTCCTGCAAAACCGAGGCATCTGAGAGTACAGGAGAAACCCCTTGTTTTTCCCTATTGCAAAGGATGATAATGGATGGTCCAAGCCCCCAATGCCATCAGTATTTTTGGAAGAACTTGACAAAGTACTTCCTCTTTCCATTCCAAAAACCTTCGCCATTTTTCACTTCGTGAGAGAACTCTACAGTACCGTTTCAGAAACATGGTAACATCAGCTTCAGGTATAAACAGACTATACATGCAAACCACAAGAGGTATCGACTCCACACCGTAGAGGAGTACGAAATTCAGACCGTCAAGGCGATCCTCCGCCGGATTTGCGCTATTCAGCGCCACATAAATGTTTGCACAACATGCCTTAGTGCAAAAAGTGATCAAAAAGTGATGGTATAATGCCCTTTGTAATCCTGGTCACGGAGACACAGGATGTCCTCCCTTCGGAATTGGAAAAAGCCGAATAGGATTTCCGTCACAACATAGTGCAACTTCTTCCTATCACGGACCTTTTCCGCCACCTCAATCCGTATGGATTGGCTCAGATGGGTTTCCCCATTGGAAAAGTCAAAGGAGAATGGCATCTCTGCAATCCAGGGTCTACGCTCTCCCCCAATAGCAGCAAGAACAGGAGCTCCACTAAAAAGCAGAGTCCCTGCTCAAGGCCGAGAAAGAGGCACCCCAGGTGCTTTGATGCTAATACACCCTTGCCACGCTTAAAAAAAGCAAACAAACGTCCACAGAGATCAGAAGTCTCTTTCTCTAACAAACCACTGTGGAACGCGATCCCTTCACGTTGCCCAGGGACTAAGCGTATCCACTATAGCAGCAAGGGGGCACAACGCAGGCTATGAACCTATGCCGTCCCCCAAGGTAGAGGAATCGGGGGGTACCCCAGGCACCTACCAGCCAAGACCCCGTGTATCCCTACACTTGATCTTAGCCAAAAGGCCGAGAAGCGATAACCTGAAAAGGGTTAGCAGTATAGGCCGATTGTCCCCAATGCAGAACACTTGTGAAGGCGATAGACTATGGGTCCCCAGCCCCAGACACAGTCCGGGAGACTTCTTTCTCTAACAAACCAGGGAAAACGTGCGTCCTACGCTCAGAAATCACCAGCATGCTCCTCTTCGTGTTCGCCATCTGCATAGCTCCGCCCACCCAGTACATGCCCACGCCTTTTCTTCGCACGCAATTCCTGGTGCCAAAGCACGCCAAGCAGAAAAACTGATAAGAGGAGTGAATGGAGAAGTAGTGAAAAAAAAAATAGCTATGCATTGTTGATTGTGATGTCACGGCCCCATTGTTGAGTGTTCCGTCAGGGCCCTTGTGATGTCATCCACTGACCTGACCTTATTTGACCTCTGACCTTACAAGCCTCTTGTGACACGTGCAGTGTTCCGTCCATTGTCCAGACAAGGTAGGTCCAGCTGCTGCTGATACATAGGAAGTGCTGGACTACTTTTTAGTCTCCAAGTAATCCAGTTCAAAAGATCCACAAGAGGGAGACACAGGCAAACTTTACTAATTTAATAAAGCACTGGAAAAGCAAAATGGTTACATCCCAAAGCACGCCAAGCAGAAAAACTGATAAGAGGAGTGAATGGAGAAGTAGTGGGGGGAAAAAATCAATAAAAAAATTATTTATACCGGTAATTCCCTTTTCATGAATCCTCCATGACGGCATACCATGAGAGATGACCCGCCTCTAACCAGGTAGGGACAGAAAGTATAAATTAGACCCTTCTCCAGCTCTTCCTCAGTGTCTTTCTGTACCGATAGCCTAGAGAGTCTTATCCTCACATATAATGGATTATTATATATCTACAAATATTTATATATATTTTTGCATTCACACCCACACACACCTTCACCTAATTTTTTGGCCTGTATGTACATATTCCTACATATATTTATTCGTATACGTAATTAGGGTGGGAAATCCTTGCCGTCATGGAGGATTCATGAAAAGGGAATTACCCGGTAAGTAATTTGGTTTTTCCCTTTCATCCTCCATGACGGCATACCATGAGATATAACAGATTAATACTCTTATTAGGGGGGACTATGGCCTGAAGCACCTTCCTGCCGAAAGCGAGCTCCTGACTAGCTGTAGTATCCACTCTATAATATTTAATAAATGTATGAGGACTTGACCATGTCACTGCTGTCATGGAACCATGAACCAGATGTACAACAAGAGATAAGTGGAAAATAAGAAGGTTTTATTGAAGAGCAAGCCGTAGCAAAGTCCGAACGGATGGCTAAACCGAAGCAGGGTCTTGCGGAGACAGAGGTCAGGAACCAGAAGGGTAGTCAGACGAAGCCAGGAACAGGAACCAACGGGGTAGTCAGACGAAGCCGGAATCAGGAACCAACGGGGTAGTCAGACGAGGCCAGGATCAGGAACCAGAAGCAGCAGCAGTCTTGGAAGCATGTGAACACAGGAGGACCAAGCAAGGAACTGAAGCCACAGACCTCCTATATATATGAGCTAGGCATCCAGCTCCTCCCAGTGGGAAGGAGGAGCCGCAGGGTGGGAGGCTACAAGAAAACCCAGAAACCAAGATGGCCGCCAGCACATGTCAAACGAAGGGAACAGCAAGGAGGTAAGACCATGACAGTACCTCCCCCTCAAGGGCCCCTCCTCCGCGGAGTAAGGAACGGTTTCTGAGGGAAGCGTGCGTGGAAGGCTCGGAGCAAGACAGGAGCATGGACATCTGCGGAGGGAACCCAGGAACGCTCCTCTGGACCATAACCACGCCAATGGACCAAAAACTGCACCCGGCCGCGGACCAGGCGTGAGTCCAGGATATTGCTCACCTCATACTCCTCACGATTGCCCACTTGGACCGGACGAGGCCGAGGAATCGAGGAAGTGAAACGATTACACACCAGTGGCTTCAACAGGGAGACATGAAACACGTTGGAGATCCGCATGCCAGGAGGAAGCGCAAGGGCATAGGCTACCGGGTTTACCCTGCGAAGCACTCGGAAGGGACCAACAAAGCGAGGCGCCAGCTTGGGAGTGGGCACTCGAAGGTTGAGGTTGCGGGTGGACAACCATACGCGGTCTCCGACCTGGTAGGAAGGAGCGGGCGCTCGTCTGCGATCAGCCTGGAGTTTCTGGCGCTGCGCAGAGACCTCAAGGGACCTCTGGATCTGTACCCAAGAAGCACGTAGGACGGAAAGGTGATCCTCCACAGCCGGAATATCCTGGGGAGAGAATACCTCCGGTAACACGGCAGGTTGGAACCCATAATTGGCCATGAAGGGAGACGTCCCAGAGGAAGAGTTCACCGCCGTGTTCCTGGCAAACTCAGCCCAAGGCAGGAGGTCAACCCAATTGTCTTGGTGATCGGAGACATAGCAACGAAGGAATTGCTCCAAGGCCTGATTGGATCGTTCTGCGGCCCCATTGGACTGAGGGTGGTAGGCCGAGGAGAAAGAGAGATGAATCCCCAACTGGGAGCAAAAGGCGCGCCAGAACCTGGACACAAACTGACTCCCCCGATCCGACACAATCTCCTTGGGCAAACCGTGCAACCGGAAGACCTCCCTGGCAAAAATCGAGGCCAACTCTTGTGCAGAGGGTAACTTCTTGAGAGGAACACAGTGGCACATTTTGGAAAACCGATCCACAATCATGAGAATGACCGTATGGCCTCGGGATGCAGGGAGGTCCACAATGAAATCCATCCCCAGGTGTGACCATGGACGCTCCCCGGTGGCTATGGGTTGCAAAAGGCCCAACGGAAGGTGCCGAGGGGACTTACTCTGGGCACAAACGGAGCATGCCGCTACATATGCGGCGATGTCGGAACGTAGAGAAGGCCACCAGAACAGACGTGAAACCGCCCAGGACAGCTGATTCTTTCCAGGGTGCCCCGCGGCCTTGGAGTTATGGTAGGTTCGCAACAACCGAGTGCGCAACTCCTCAGGCACAAAACATCTGTCGTTGGGTCTCCCAGAGGGAGCACCAGATTGAGCCGCCAAAATCTGCTCACCCAGAGGAGAAGTCAGGCTGGTGCGAATAGCGGCCAGGATCTGATTCGGGGGTATGACCGTAGTCGGAATCGACTCCTCCCCGGACAGCTCGGAGTACTGCCGTGATAAGGCATCCGCTCTGATGTTCTTGGAGCCGGGTAGGTAGGAGACCACGTAATTAAAACGTGACAAGAACAGAGCCCATCTGGCCTGACGTGGTGTCAATCTCTTGGCCTCAGAGAGGTAGGTCAGATTCTTGTGGTCCGTCAGGATGAGAACCGGAACCACCGAGCCCTCGAGCAAGTGCCTCCATTCTTTAAGGGCCTGCACGATGGCCAATAACTCCCTGTCACCAATCTGATAGTTGCACTCCGCGGAAGACAGTTTCCGGGAGTAAAACCCACAAGGAAGCAGAGGACCCTCTGGTGTTCTACGCTGAGACAGGAGGGCGCCTACTCCCGTCTCAGACGCGTCCACCTCGAGGACAAAAGGCAACCCAGGGTTGGGATGCGACAGAATCGGAGCCGACACAAAGGCGGACTTTAGAGCCTCAAAAGCTCGGATGGCCTCGAGCGGCCAGACCTGAGGATTACTGCCCTTCCTGGTCAGATCCGTGAGAGGCTTGGCTAGCATGGAAAAGTCCCTGATGAACTTCCGATAATAATTGGCGAAGCCCAAAAAGCGCTGCAGGGCACGAAGCCCACTGGGCTGGGGCCACTGTAAGACAGCCGAAACCTTCTCAGGATCCATGGAGAACCCCTCCGCGGAAATGATGTAACCTAAGAAGGTTACCTGGGATCGGTGAAATTCGCATTTCTCAAGCTTACCGAACAGCTTGTTCTCTCGTAAGCGTTGCAACACTCGTCTGACATCCAGAATGTGGGCCTCCATGGATGCAGAATATACCAAGATGTCATCCAAATAGACCACCACACACTTCTGCAACAGGTCACGGAAAACATCGTTGATGAATTCCTGGAAGACTGCGGGCGCATTGCACAACCCAAAGGGCATAACCAAGGATTCATAATGACCGGTCCTGGTGTTAAACGCGGTCTTCCACTCATCGCCCGCCTTGATCCTTACCAGGTTATATGCCGCCCTCAGGTCGAGTTTGGTAAAGACCGTGGCCCCTTTGAGGCGATCGAACAGCTCGGAAATCAAGGGTATCGGGTAAGCGTTCTTGATCGTGATGCGATTGAGACCCCTGTAATCGATGCAAGGCCTCAACTCGCCGCCCTTCTTTTTCACAAAGAAAAATCCAGCCCCTGCCGGGGACGAGGATTTGCGAATGTGTCCGCGTGAAAGCGCCTCCCTCACGTACTCCTCCATGGCCTCATTCTCCGATACCGACAGTGGATAGACTTTGCCACGAGGAGGAACGGCACCGGATTGTAACTCTATGGCACAATCGTATGGGCGGTGCGGAGGTAGGGCAACCGCGCGCACCTTATCGAATACATCCCGGTACTCTTCGTATTCAGGAGGCAACAGAGAGTCCGAGGAAGTACACAGCAACTTGACAGGCCCATGGATGCAACTAGCCCCACACTGCGGTGACCACGAGAGGATCTCGACCGATCTCCAATCGAAAGTCGGATTATGCTTCTGGAGCCAGGGGTACCCCAAGACCACCGAGTAGTGTGGAGACGAAATAACCTGGAGACAGACCGACTCTCTGTGAACGGCACCAATGGCCATCCCCACTGGAAGGGTCTCATGAGTCACGTGTGGCGGCAGAAGGGGTCTGCCGTCTATCGCCTCAAGAGCCAGTGGGGAACCTCGAGGCTGCAGAGGAATGGAATTGGCGGCAACGAACACTCTATCAATGAACAAACCACCAGCACCAGAGTCCACCAACGCCTGGGTCGTCACCGAGCCCCCGACCCAGGAGAGGACAACCGTGATCAGTGGTTTGTCAACACGGGAAACCGGGGACGAGGAGACTCCACCCAAGATCTGCCCCCGACAGGACCTCAGGTGCGAGCGTTCTCCCGGACGGTTCGGACATGCCAACCGAAAATGCCCACCGAGACCACAGTACATGCATCGGCCCTCGCGTCTCCGGAGTACCCTCTCCCCCTCAGACAGGCGAGCAAACCCCCGCTGCATGGGTTCACCCCCAGACAAGTCATCCCCAGGAGGCGTGGGAGGAGAGGGAGGCACGGGTGGGACAGCAAACGTAGGCGCCAATCTGTTAGGAGACCTCCGCAGGCTCTCCTTAAAGGAAGGTCTCTCCCTGAGTCTGGTGTCAATCAAAATCAGGAAAGAAATAAGAGACTCGAGCTCCACTGGTAGGTCCTTAGCTGCAACCTCATCCTTCAAGGCATCCGAGAGACCATGAGAGAAAGCAGCGACCAGAGCCTCATTATTCCAGCCCACCTCTGCTGCCAGGGTACGAAACTCAATGGCGTATTCAGCTACGGATCGTGAACCCTGTCTGATGGACATAAGGAGCTTCGCAGCAGAGGCAGCACGAGCCGGCACATCGAATACCTTCCGAAGAGAAGCAACAAAACCGGAAAACTCGGCAACCACCGGATTGTTGTTCTCCCATAAAGGGCTGGCCCAGGCCAAGGCCTTGTCCGAGAGCAGCGAGATCAAGAAGCCCACCCTTGATCTCTCAGTAGGAAAGGCATGTGGCAGCAACTCGAAGTAAATGCCCACCTGGTTAAGGAAACCTCGGCACTGAGTTGGCTCTCCCCCAAAGCGCTGTGGAAGGGGGGCAGAACCGGTCATACCCTGAAACACCACAGGCGCAGCAACAGGTGTCAGGGTAGACTCTGGCGCAACAACCGGAGCGGCAGTAGGAGCGGGCCCAGGAGCGACAACCGACCCATCGGCAACGGAAGCTAAATGAGCCGTGCGTTCAAGCAGGGTTTGCAACGCCACAGCGAACCGACCCAACAGGTGATCCTGCTGATCAAGTCTGGCAACCAGCGTAGGTAGCGAGGGTGGCCCTGTACCGTCAGAATTCATGGCTTGGTCCTAATGTCATGGAACCATGAACCAGATGTACAACAAGAGATAAGTGGAAAATAAGAAGGTTTTATTGAAGAGCAAGCCGTAGCAAAGTCCGAACGGATGGCTAAACCGAAGCAGGGTCTTGCGGAGACAGAGGTCAGGAACCAGAAGGGTAGTCAGACGAAGCCAGGAACAGGAACCAACGGGGTAGTCAGACGAAGCCGGAATCAGGAACCAACGGGGTAGTCAGACGAGGCCAGGATCAGGAACCAGAAGCAGCAGCAGTCTTGGAAGCATGTGAACACAGGAGGACCAAGCAAGGAACTGAAGCCACAGACCTCCTATATATATGAGCTAGGCATCCAGCTCCTCCCAGTGGGAAGGAGGAGCCGCAGGGTGGGAGGCTACAAGAAAACCCAGAAACCAAGATGGCCGCCAGCACATGTCAAACGAAGGGAACAGCAAGGAGGTAAGACCATGACAACTGCTTTGCATATCTGTTCTAATGAGGCACTAGCTCTTTCTGCCCAGGATGCAGCCACAGATCTTGTGGAATGTGCTGTAAAGGACTTTGGTGGAGGCTTATTAGACACTTTTTATGACTCTGAAATTGCCATTTTTATCCATCTGGATAAGGAGTTTTTTGTTGCTTTTTGCCCTTTATGTGTTCCATTGAACTTGACAAATAGTCAATTTTCCTGAACGTTTTTGTAACTTCTAGATAGAGTAACACAGCCCTACGTACATCTAAATTGTGAAAATTCCTTTCCCCTTCTGTTTTAGGGTTTGAGCAGAATGATGGGACAATAATCTCCTCCTGCCTGTGGAAGTTTGATACCACTTTAGGAAGAAAGAATTGTCCAGTCTGAATACAATTCTGTCAGAAAATATGGTGCAAAAAGGTTCCACTATTTTTAGAGCTTGGATTTCACTCACTCTTCGGGCTGAGGTGATTGATACCAGGAATAAAGTTTTCAGAGATAAATATCTCAACAAGGTTTCTGACAGAGGTTCAAATGGAGCGTTTGTCAAACCTAACGGCTTGGAACCTGAAAGGATGATTTTTAGAGCTAAGGGCCTATCAGAAGCCATTATTATCACTATGTCAGCCAGCAAAAAAGATGTAACCTCTAAAATTTATCGTTAGGTGTGGAATAAATTTTGCTGTTGGTGCATCCAGGAAAAAACTTCTTCACAGAAGTTCTCAGTCCAAGCAGTTCTAGGTTTCCTGCAGGCCGGATTTCAAAACGGCTTACGCCCAAACACGTTAAGAGTTCACATATCAGCCTTAAGCGCAGTGTTCGGTGAAAAAATTGCGGAACATCCTCGGGTGATCCGTTTTCTAAAAGGACCAGATAGGTTAAGACCGTTCCTAAGACCTACAGTTTCCCCTTGGGATCTCAATGTAGTGCTATTAGGTGTAGCCTTTCTATCTGGGGATGGTAGATCGGGCCCTGGGATAGTAGATCCTGTTGCCAAGGAAGGATCCATGGGCTCTGGACTGTAAGAGTTTTCAGTAACGGAAACCATGTTTTTTTTGGCCATAGAGGGGCTATTAGTATCACAGGAGCCCTGTCTAGCCGAATCTTTTTTTAGGAGCCTGGGAATTAATTGAAAAGGGGGGAAGGCATATGCTAGTTGAAAATCCCATTTTTGGGACAGTGCATCTACCCCTATGTTTTTTTTTGTTTTGTGTTTGTGGCTGAAGCAAAAAGATCTACCTGTGGGGTTCCCCACAATTTTGAGTGATTTGGAGAAAGACGTGCCTTTCTAGGCTCCATTCTGTTGTTTTTAAGAAAGTTCTGCTTCTATGTTTAGGGATCCTTTTAGATGGATTGATGATAAGAATTTTAATTGAATCTCCGCCCAGGAGAATATTTTTTCTGTTATTTTGCTCAATGCTAAACTTCTTGTCCCGCCTTGATGTTCAGGTAAGAAACTACTATTGTATTGTCCGTTCTTACCTGAACATCTTTGTTTTGTATAAGGTGGGCAAACACCTTCCCAGACTGCCGTGAGTTCTCTTTGATTTGACGACAGAGATTTTTGAGTGACAGACCACTCTCCTTGGGAATAGAGATGAGAACAATGCGCTCCCCATCCCCAAAGACTTGCATCCGTCGTGATAATGACTAAGTGTTCGGGGTTCCAAGGAACTCCCTTTAACAGATTGTTTGACTGTTTCCACCACTGTAGGGACTGAAACACTGGTCCGGGAATTTGAATTATTTCCTCTAGAGAATCCGGGCTTCTGTTCCAACACTTTAAAATCCATTGTTGCAGGATCCAGGTGTGGAACTGAGCCCATCTTACAGCTGGGATGCATGAGGTCATAGAGCCCAGTAGTTTCATTGCTTCTGTGATCGTACATACAGGTTGATTTTGGAAATTTGTTGCCTTTTCGCTTATCCCCATTACCTTCTGGTCTGTAAGAACTGTCTCTTGGTGGATTGTATCTAGACGAACCCCAAGAAAGGTTAGGTTCTCTTTTGGGCCAACAAATCCCGAATCCCACCTTCCAAATTTTTCTGTAACACAGCCGATCTTTGTATGGGGGTTATTCTGAATACATTTTGGGGAGGAGGAAGGTGAAAGGTAATATTGTAACCTTTTGAAATAATGTTTAACACCCAGGGATTTATTGTGATGTTTCCCCATTCCTTTAAGAACAGCTTCAGTCTTCCTTCTACCTCTCTGGCATCATTGTTTAGTGGAATCTGTATTTCTCAGGGTAAATAGAACCCCCTGTTACCACTTTTTTGATTTTTCCCTTTTGACCAAGGAGTGTCCCTAGGGGTTCTCTTGGCCTGGAAAGAACTCCCTTTTTTATTGCTACGAAAGGGAAACTTCCTTTTATTTGTATCTTTGGGGAAATTTTTTTTTTAATCTGCGGCCTTCTCTAAAATGGATTCAAGATCTTGGCCGAACAGTAGGTTCCCATGTAATGGCAAACTACAAAGCCTTGTTTTTAAACCGGTATCACCGGACCAAGATTTTAACCAGAGAGCTCTCCTAGCTACAACTGCTAGGCCTGAGGTCTTAGCGGCCATTCTGACAGATTCTGCCATGGAGTCTGACAGGAAATTAACTGCTTTCACTAGTAGGGGAAAGGAGTCTTTTAAAGTATCATAAGAGGCTCCTTCTTTCAGGGGAACCTCTAACTGTAACAACCACTGTTTTAGAGACCTTGATACAGATTTGGCCACCAGATTAGGCTTGAATAGTGCTGTAAAATAGAAAATGTCAGTCCTGTGTCCCAAAACACGGACAGTTACTTGCGCTGCTGGTTCCGGTGTAGTGTGGTGGGTATTTCACACTGGAAAAGTCATATAGTCAAGGTTTGAAACCGCGCTGCTTATAATTTCGTCGTACGGTACACAAGTGAATGAACCAGGGTATTCGCCTTCGTCCTCCTCTCTCAAAGGATTCAATCCTCCCCAGACCGCCTCCTCTGTAAGGTTAAATGACCGGCATATAGTGAAGTACCCTCTTAGTTGTTTAAAAAAAAAAAAAATTCTACTCACAAACAAGGGTAGATAACAGGCATATCACAATAGTAAAATCAGTTCAGATTCCTGCCCGACCCGGGTTTCGCTCTCTGGCTTCCTCAGGGGCGACAACTGCGCATGTCCACAGTATGACCCTTTAAATAGCCCAAACTCCCATTTCCATGCTATGGGAGTCATAATCCAATCAGGTCACATTAAAACATATAATAAAGTACCTTAGTCCCGGTGCACGCCACAGCTGTGGCAGAAAATCGGAGCCGGAGAGAGGGCACGTGAGAATGCAGTTTATTTCTGACTTTTTTGATTTTATCTCTGCCGTATTGCTGGTCTTCCTGCTACACTGCCACATTGAGGAGATAGATTTTTGCTGGAATCTTTTTGCTTGTTTTTTCTCCTTCTTTCTTTGGCGAGGGGGGAATTGAGGGGTTTAAAGGGGGAAGAAAAGGGAAAAAAAAGGGGAGAGGAGGGGATCAAAAGGAGGGAGAACAGTAGGCGAGAAAAGAAGCAAGGGGAGATTTAAAGGAGAGTATAAATTAAAAGAAAAGGAAAGAAAAAGGTGAGGGAAAGAGGGACAAGGGAAGGAGAGCAGGGGGGAGAGAAGTAGGGTATAGGAGGAAAGAAAGGCGGGGGAAGAGGAGAGGAGAAAGGGGGAAAAAAAAAAGGAAAAAGGAGAATCAAAAGAATAAGGGGTAAAGAGGGAAGAAACGGGGAGAAGAAGAAGTGAAAAAAAGGAAGGAGGGGGAAGGTGGGAAAAGTAAGGGGGAAAAAGGAAAGAAAAAGGGGAAAAAATATAAAAAATAAAATTTGTGGAGAATGGCCCCAAAGCGACGCTCAGTTGACTCCTCTGTAACTAAGCTGGGGTCTAAGACTCCAGAGAACAAAATTGATAAGTTTCTGAAATCACCTTTCCCAAATGAAAAGAACCCAGCTAAAACTAAACCCCTGCTAATTTGAGAAAGCTTGCTAAAACTCCCCAAAATGACGAACCTTCCGAGGATGGACTAGAGGACGCAGACCAGGAGGCAGGCGAGGAAGGTCTTTTTGCACAAATGCGAACTGAATATGACCCATCTCTCTTGGATAAAATCCTTTGCGCCGTGGAAAACAACGGCATTTTAGTTCAAGGGATGTCCACTCAATTGGGGTCAATGCAGAGTGACATCTCTCTAATAAGAGAAGACCTGGTAAAGATCCGTGATGGAGTCCTCAATGTGGAAAAAACAGTTGTCTCTTTGAAAACTGACATGAACAAGTAAAATCTAAAACTATGCTTCTCGCCTCAGAAAATCAAGCACTCCAAAACAAGCTAGAGGACCTTGAAAATAGGTCAAGGCAAAACTCGTATAATTGGCTTCCTAGAGGGAGTTGAAGGCCGACACTTAGAGGAACAACTCAAAGATGTGGTTATGCACAGTCTTGGCAGCGATAATTTCTCCTCTATGTTTCAAATAGAAAGAGCTCACCGAATTCCAGGAGGGAAACCCACTCCAGGGAGGCCGCCACGCGCAATTTTAATGAAATTATTATTGTCCACTGACAGAGACATGATATTGAGAAGAGCAAGAGAATGTACACCCATTGAATATTAGGGTACTAAACTGCTCTTCTTTCCTGATTTTGCAAGGCAGACTCAAGAAAAAAGAAGAAATTTCATAGAGATAAAGAAACGCCTGGCGTCCAAGGAGATTAAATACTCTCTACAGTATCCAGCGAAACTAAGAGTGATCCACAATGGGACTCCCCTTTCTTTTGAGACACCACAACAAGTGTTAGATTGGATGGATCAAAAGGGCATTTGAAATTGTGCACCTTCATGATTGAAGGGACGGATGGGAGGTGGGGCTAGAATGAGGGGGAACGGCCGGAGGTTAGAGGTTCGCTGAGTAGATCGGGCGGATCAATGGAGAGGGGTGTGCGGGAGGGAAGGGGGGGGGAATGAACCCACCCTGCAGGTACGTTTTTTTTTTTTGTTTCTCCTATGGTTGTGATTGATGTCCACTAAAATGGTATCTTGGAATGTCAGAGGGCTCGGGGAAAGGGTAAAAAGGCAGGTGATTATGGATGCATTAAAAAGATACCTTCCAGCAATCATCTGCATAGTAGAAACTCATCTAACTAAAGAAACCGTGTCCCGTCTGACAACGGGATGGTATTCTCAATCTTATCACTCCACCTTCAGTGGCTCCTCTAGGGGCGTTTCAGTTCTTATTCATAATTCCATAGACTTCACCCTTATAAAATCCCATATAGATGATCAGGGTAGATTCATTTTCCTGCATGGTGAGCTGTATGGCTACAGCTATATCCTCGCTTTCTTTTATATACCCCCGCCTTTTTCAATGTACCCACTGACCCAGTTAATGCTTTTTTCTGAAAAGAGACCAGAATGTCGGTTGATCTTGATGGGAGATTTTAACGCGGTTATGGACCCCAACAGAGATAGATTCACATCAGATGCAGAAAGGCGGAGGAATTCTTGCAATTCCCCGCTGCCCCAGTTCTGTTCGGAGGTGGGGGTGGTGGATATATGGGAACATCTTGGCGGAGGAAAGATATATTCCTGCGTCAGCAGGGGTGGCAGAGCAATGTCTAGGATTGATCTAGAATTTACTAACGAGAGCAACTTGAGCAAAATCCGCAAAATGCGATACGGAGTAAGAACAGTTTCGGACCACTCACCCGTACTGATTGAGGTTTGCATCGGGGAGAACAAGGACATGAGGGGGCTAGGATTTAAGTTTAATCCATACTGGCTCACTATTATGGATAATCTTCAGTCTATCAAATTGTTGATTTCCTCTTTTTGGGAAGTGAATCTACCCTCTGCTAACATCAATATAGTATGGGATGCTTTGAAAGCATACCTGAGGGGGTTTTTTATAAGTGAGATTGCTACAGCAAAGAGAACATTTAAGAAGAAGGACGAGGAATTGGCCAAGATTGCGGCATCTGCAACTGAGCGATTTACCAGGGAAGAGATGCAGAAGGCTAGCTGTTCCTTGGAGAATTATGTAACAGAGAAGGCAAATCATAGGGTATTCTTTAAGGGGCTCAATTATTTTTCCGAGTCTGGACGTCCGGGTAATCTTTTAGCTAGAATAATTTCATAACAAGATAAGAAAAACCAATCTATTATCTCGATCCGGAACGCAGAGGGGGAAACTATAACAGATTCAGAAGGAATTAGAAATACCTTTCTGCACTACTTTGCTCAGACATATAGATCCTCTTCTGGTTTGTCATCTGAACTGGCGATGTGGTTCTTGGAGAAAATTCCACTCTGTACCTTAAATGAAGCCCAAATAGAATATCTGGAAGAGGAATTGTCTCTCTCGGAGCTGCAGGAGGCCCTTGGGTCCATCTCGGGGAACTCATCGCCAGGACTGGATGGCCTTCCATATGAGGTTTACCGCAAGTATAGCAATGTGATTCTCCCTCAGTTGCTAGAGGTTTTCTCCCAAGCAATACAGGGAGGGGGATTACCATACTCTATGATGGAGGCTCTCATTGTTTTAATTCTAAAAAAGGATAAAGACCCGGCAGAATTGAGCTCCTATAGACCAATCTCCTTATTAAACACTGATGCTAAGTTACTATCAAAAGTTCTGGCTAGGAGGCTTTCGCGGGTTATATCCACCATCATCCACCCAGATCAAAATGGCTTCATGCCAAAAAGGGGTACCCAGCATAACCTGCACAGATTATTTATGAATATCCAGTCCCCGGGAAGTGGCGCCCGCTCCATCCTGTCGCTAGACGCTACTAAAGCCTTCGACAGGGTGGAGTGGACTTTTCTCTGGGAGGTAATGAAAAAAATGGGCTTTGGCCCAAAATTTATGGCAATGGTTCAGTTGCTATACAACTCCCCAGCTGCCAGGATCAGGATTAACGGGACGACGACAGAGAGTTTTACCCTAGGAAGAGGCACCCGTCAAGGCTGTCCCCTTTCCCCCCTTTTATTCAATATTTACATTGAACCTTTAGCGGCTAGTATAAGGCAGGACCCGAAGGTGGCTGGTTTCGGGATAATGGGGAAGCATGATCGTGTATCCCTTTACGCAGATGATATCCTGGTTTTCATTCATCAAACAGACACCACTCTCCCTCGTATAATGGACCTGGTTGGTCTCTTTTCCGATCCGTCTGGCTTGGAGATCAACTGGGAGAAGACAGTTCTCCTCCCTATAGACAAGTTGCGTGGTGAATGGGACAACCAGTTAACGATCTCTGACTCAATAAAGTACCTGGGGATAACAGTTTCTGCCAAACCGCAGGAATATTTACAACTAAATCTGATTCCCCTGCTGATGAAGTTGAGGGCTAAAATTAAGATATAGCAAAAAATTCTGCTTGCTAGAGCGGACAGAATTTCATTAATAAAAATGGTAGTGCTGCCCCAGGTTCTTTATGTCCTGCGCAACTCGCCTGTATGGATCGCAGATAAGCACTTTAGATTGATAGAGCGGATGCTCAATGATTTAATATGAGGGAGGAAGTGCGTGAGACTGAAGGTACTCTATTTTTCTATGCCCTACAATCGGGGAGGTCTTAAGCTCCCCTATTTTAGGGGCTACTTTATGGCCTCCCAACTCTGTCTTTTTAATGATTGGGAAAATAGTCCTTTCTGCAGCAGAATGGTGAAAGACTCAGGTTTCTCGGATTTCTTTACCGTACTGGAGTCTGACTATTTATCAAATACACTGAGTGGGTACACACTTTTCTGCAGAATGGCTACAAAGACTCGGCTGGCTATAAGGAGTTGGTGCGGAGTTAAGGCATTACTCATCTGCACCCCACTATTGCATAATTCAAAGCTTTTTAACTTAAATTATTTAAGTTGCTGCCAGTATTGGAGGACCAAAAATGTGCAGTACCTACACCAAGTGGTCAGTGGTGGACAAATTTTGCCCCTCACGGAAGTAAAGCAAAGGGCAAATTTAGGTTAGGTGGCTTGGTATGCATATTTTCAACTGAGGTCAGCACTCTCTTGCACTTCGAATAGTCACTTTTTTATAGATACTCTTGCATTTTTACATGATTTAATTTGTAAGAATATTGTCACGAGAATTAAAGTATCACATTGTTATAGGCACTTAATGAATAATTTTTTCTCTGATGTTTTCTCTCCAGGACAGAGAGCCTGGTCTTCTCTACTTTCAGAGGTGGGCCCTCCAAACTGGGAGAATATAGGGGAAAGCTTAAAGTTGGTTTCACATAATTTCAATCACACTGTCGTACAATTTAATATTTTGCACAAAATTTATGTGACACCCGTATGGTTACATAAAAGAGGATTTAGGGCCTCCTCTGACTGTCCACGCTGTGGCGATTCCGAGACAGATCACCTACATCTGTTCCGGGACTGCCCAATGGTGAGTAGGTACTGGAGTCTGGTCCAAAATAACCTGGCTCGTAAACTTAACATTGTTATCCCTTTGTCCCCCAGGATATGGGTCCTGGGAGATTTATCGGAGGCTAATTATCAGCCTATAAAACGCCGATTGTTGATCAAGGTTATGTTCTTGGCCAGGCTCCTTATCACCAGATTATGGTTTTCCTCTTCCGCCCCAGACTGTAATAACTGGCTGGGCCTGGTCGAGAAAGTGAAAAGCTACGAAAAGATTTTGTACAAACAAAGAGGATCCTACTTAAAGTGGAATAAATTGTGGAAAGACTGGGACAAGGTTAATTAATCAGGACCCCCCTCCTCTTTTTTTTTTTTTGGCTCCTTTTTTTTTTTTTCTTTACCTGCAAGGTGGGGGGGAGGGTGGGTGGGGTGGGTTGGCGAAGATCCTATGAGTCTGGTCTCTTCTATGTGTATTGTATTGGAGTAGAATGCGAAGTCATACTGGAGTATTGGAGTATCTCTAGGAACGCTGGAGGATGGCAGGACCTTCCGGCATTAAACAACGGAATACATTTTTTTGATTTATTCATAATACTGAGCAGTATAGGGGCGGGGGTCCGGGGCTCCGGGGCTCGGGACTCTGAGTCGTCCGGGTATCGGGCGGGACCCGCGGTGCGGCTCTTTCTGTCAGACATGAGTTTTGACTGTGGGCAGCGATATGACATATGTGCGCTATGGGTCCTACTAGGTGTTCTTCCAATGGGATAGAATCGGTCTTGGGCTGTGTTTTTTGTCTATATCTTCTTTAATTGCCGGCGATTGCCGAGCGATACTCGATCCGAGTTCTTTGGCACAGGAGACCCCAAGTGAATACATGTGAGCTACGGTTAATCACGGCATTAATATCTAATTTAACTACATGGGGATGAGGCAGTAAAATATGCGAGTGGGTTTTTCTACCACTGCGATAGAAGACTGCTGGACCCCCTTTCTTTGTTTTACGAAATGTATGCGATTAAAGATTGCCGTAGGCCCGCCTCGTATGGTGCATATGAGCACCAGGTGATTGGCCACAAGAGTGTTAATCTGGCTGCTCGCGCTTACCCGTGCTCGGGGGAGGGCGTACACGTTGCGCGCTTGCTGCCTGGCGGCCGCCTGGGCTGCGGGCCTCAGATCCCTGCCCCTCATAGGTAATACTACGCTAAATGAGATGCTTTGCCCATCCGCCTTATTAATCTCTGGATGTCGGGCGAATCCTGCTATCCTTTCCAGCAAGAGATCTCCACTTGATTTTTAATGTTCACATAATTCTGGACATTTGTATGAAACTATTGTCAATCATGTTCATAAATCAGAATTGACGGACTTATGGATTTTATAATATACAAATGTAATATGGATATAAATGTTTGTATTATAACAATAAAATATAAAAAAAAAAATAACATATAATAAAGTACAATACTTGTTTGGATATACTTAATAGAAAAATTATCTTACAACAGGCAACATAAATTCAAGAAAAAGTGTTTTCCATATATCACCCATTATCAAATATACCTGACAGGAAAATCAGTTAGATAATGAAAATCTTTCATTTAAAGACTATGTTTTCCACTCTCATTTTGCCGCAGCCTTATATATGAACCTCATTAGTGTGTTCTACTCACCTTTTCATCTCGACCACATTTGCATATTTCCCACATTCTTTATTTCTTCCTCCTTATACAGCCTTTAATTCACATTCTCAGAAGACCTTTCAATTTGTGTACCAATCGTAATTTTCTTATCCGTTCGTCATACAATCACCTCCTTCCCTCTCCACCCACTACTGGTCACGTTACTCAGCCCCTCCTCTTTCCCATTCATGAAATTCATGTCACATGACTCAACCGCCCAATCAGCAGTCACTACTTATGACGCTCCTCAGAAGGTCCTCAACACAAGGTAAGAATCTTCCTAGGTTAATCCCCCATAAGAGCAGTCCTTGTTCTATCTTTTACACTAGACACGGCTTAAGGTCAAACTCTATGTTCAGGCCGCTCGGTTGCAGGGTGCCTAGTTGGTAAATCCATTGTACTTCTTTCCGATTTATTTGTAGCAGCGAATCACCACCTCGCCAGTGTGGTTTAACCACTTCCACCCCAGAAAACTTCAAGCCCCGTGGATTCTTATTATGCATGAGCTTGAAGTGAGCTGACACTGTGACTCATCAAACCTCTCTTTATGTTCCCTATATGCTCCTGGATCCTCACTTTCAGCTTCCTCACTGTCCTGCCAACGTATTGGAGTCAACAAGGGCACTCCAATACGTATATTAAACCCTCATTTTCATGAGAGCAGTTTCCCTTTATCCGAAACTCCCCTCCGTTTTTATTGGATGCAATGCAGTTCAATGATCTCATTCTTTCCTTTGAGTTGCGGTTTTTACTCCGGGTACAGAACCCACACCATGTGAACTTCCCTCTCTCCTTACCCCGCTTTTCACCGGCTGGGGGGGTGGCACTATGCACCAGCTTAGTTCTAACATTTGGAGCCTTTCTAAAAATAAATGAAGGGTTCTCAGGAATAGCCTTCCCTAATATTGGGTCATTTTTGAGTGTTCCCCAGTTCTTTCTGACTGCTTTCTTAATGGTATCCGACATTAAGCAATATCTTGTTGTGAAAGAGAACCTGTAGTCCTTCTCATTTTTCTCTTCTTCTACAGTCTGGATGCATGATTCCAGTCTGTCTTCTTCATACCCCCTTTCAAGGAATCGCTCTTTCAACACCTTACACTGTAGTCTATAGTCTTCCACCATAGTACAGTTACGGTCCATTCTTTTAAATTGCCCCTTTGGTATATTTTCAAGCCATGGTTTATAATGGCAGCTCTTCATGTCGATATACGAGTTGACATCCGTCTCTTTAAAATAGGAGCTGGTTTTAAAGCTACCCTCCTCTATCCTTATACACAGGTCCAAAAAACTTATGGAAACATTGCTGATCTCTCCCACAAACCGCAGGTTCCATTTATTATCACTAAGCTGGTGAATAAATGACTCAAATCCCTCCTTCTCTCCTTCCCACACTAGGAGGCAGTCATCGATATATATCTCCTCCAGAGGATTAACCTACCCCTGGAGGTGTCCGCCCCTAGTGTGGGAAGGATGGTGACCTCCTCCCATGCCCCCATAAAGATATTGGCGAAACTGGGGGCGAATTTCGTCCCCATCACCGTGCCAATGCACTGCACATAATAGGAATCCCGGAACCAGAAGTAATTATGTTCAAGGCAATAGGCCAGGCACTTCAGGATAAAGTCCCCCTGTAGCTCACCTATTTTGGGATCTTTTTCAATTCTACTTTTAACCGCTTCCATGCCAAGTTCTTTAGGAATTACTGTATATAGGGATGCCACGTCAACTGTGGCCATCCATGTATTCAGTGTTGGCGGACTCATATTTTTCATCAGCTGTATTACTGCCTCTGTGTCCTTCAAATGTGAGGGGTTTTGTGTTACATATCCCTGTAAGTAGAAATCTATATACTCTGTGATTTTGCACGTCAGGGAATTCAACCCCGAAAGTATCGGCCTCCCTGGGGGATCGGTAAGGCTTTTATGCACCTTTGGCAGATGATATCTCACTGGCACAATGGGGTGTGGGACAGTCAAATATTCAAACTCCTTTCACTTTGGTACTCCTTTTTTGAGGCCATCAGTTAATAACCCATCAAGAATTTTTTTATACTCAAAAGTGGGATTGCTGATTACAGAGGAGGAGGAGGATTTGATAGGATGGGAAAAAGTCCTGAATGAATGTGCATGGAAGGTTATGCAGTATATTGTTAATGTCCGGAGAAACAAACTAAGTAAGACTAATCAGACAATAGAAGAATTACAAGAGGTGATTAAACCCTTTAAAGATATAAATAAGGGCGGAAGCAGTCCTTAAAGCAGAAAAAGATATAAGGAGTAAAAAACAAAAGAAATATATAAAGATCTGCAATGATTATAAGGTAGATCTGGATTACAAATGGAAAAATAAGAACAAAAACACAGAACAGACAGTGTCGGATGGAGCACACGTGAATGGCGACAGTGGAAAGAATCCTAATCAAGGATATCACACTGAAAGTTTTAGGAACACAGAGAATGGGGGTGGAAGGCAAAAGTTTTTAAAAGTAATTATGCAAAAAGTCATCAGTTTAATGACTATGTGCCACAGCGTAATTATGGATATTACAATAGGAATAATGACCGCACATATTATCCAAATAGAGACCATGACCACATATACCAGCCTAATTTTGATAATGTTGAGAGAAGTAATGACCATATATACCAACTAAAATATGGAGGATATTACAATGGTAATCATGGACAGAATAGCGGCTATAGAGGACAACAATATAGACAGCCATATCAAGGAGGAGGATATAATGGAAAACCAAAATGGAGACCGCAAGATAGGTATGGCCTGAGTCAGCATGAAAATAGAGGAAATATAGAAAGGGTTAATCATGAGGGGAATAGTGATATAGAGAGTTGTATGAGAGGAAATAATGGAGGAGGGAGACCAAGGTCGACGCAACAAGGTGAGCAAAATTTTCCCCACCAGAGCATGAAAGGGGTACAGAGGGAGAGGGAAATAAAAGAACAAACTGTGAGAACACCACAAAAAAGAAGTCTGGCAGAGGAAGATGGGGAAAGGGGAAGAACAAGCCCAAAAACAAAGACGAGCAAGGAAATATAAGAGGGATTTTTAACCTGAGCAGTCACACTTTAACGGAAGATGAAAAGAAGGTTCTCAATAAGGGTTTGAAATATGCACCCAGTCAGAAAGTTAATAAATTTGAGATGTTCCTGGACATACACAAGTATATTCGAAAGATCAACATGGCAAAATATTGGATGAATAACCCGGCCCCACTAAACAAAAAGGGAGAGGAAAGGGAGGGGATTGTACACACAAACCTGAAGGAGAAATCATAATTTTTCCCTAAAAACAGTAATAACGAATGTGTGGAAGCATTCAAAACAGGTCTATTGAAAGAACTAAAAGAAATGGACACTAGTAAGATTTCACACAATCTAACCCTTGGTGAAAGGAAGGCACTAAAAGATCTAGAGCAGAACCCTGATTTAATAATAAAGCCCGCCAATAAAGGAGGGGGGGGGGGGGGGTTGTGATGAACAAAGAAAAATACGAATGTGAAATGTTAAGGCTGGTATCTGATGAGGCCACATATAAGATGTTAAAAAGCAATCCCACTTTTGAGTATAAAAAAATTATTGATGGGTTATTAACTGATGGCCTCAAAAAAAGAGTATTAAATAGAAAGGAGTTTAAATATTTGACTGTCCCACACCCCATTGTGCCAGTGAGATATCATCTGCCAAAGGTGCATAAAAGCCTTACCGATCCCCCAGGGAGGCCGATAATTTCGGGGTTGAATTCCCGGACGTGTAAAATCACAGAGTATATAGATTTCTACTTACAGGGATATGTAACACAAAACCCCTCACATTTGAAGGACACAGAGGCAGTAATACAGCTGATGAAAAATATGAGTCCGCCAACACTGAATACATGGATGGCCACAGTTGACGTGGCATCCCTATATACAGTAATTCCTAAAGAACTTGGCATGGAAGCGGTTAAAAGTAGAATTGAAAAAGATCCCAAAATAGGTGAGCTACAGGGGGACTTTATCCTGAAGTGCCTGGCCTATTGCCTTGAACATAATTACTTCTGGTTCCGGGATTCCTATTATGTGCAGTGCATTGGCACGGCGATGGGGGCGAAATTCGTCCCCAGTTTCGCCAATATCTTTATGGGGGCATGGGAGGAGGTCACCATCCTTCCCACACTAGGGGCGGACACCTCCAGGGGTAGGTTAATCCTCTGGAGGAGATATATATCGATGACTGCCTCCTAGTGTGGGAAGGAGAGAAGGAGGGATTTGAGTCATTTATTCACCATCTTAGTGATAATAAATGGAACCTGCGATTTGTGGGAGAGATCAGCAATGTTTCCATAATTTTTTTGGACCTGTGTATAAGGATAGAAGAGGGTAGCTTTAAAACCAGCTCCTATTTTAAAGAGACGGATGTCAACTCGTATTTCGACATGAAGAGCTGCCATTATAAACCATGGCTTGAAAATATACCAAAGGGGCAATTTAAAAGAATGGACCGTAACTGTACTATGGTGGAAGACTATAGACTACAGTGTAAGGTGTTGAAAGAGCGATTCCTTGAAAGGGGGTATGAAGAAGACAGACTGGATGCATGCATCCAGACTGTAGAAGAAGAGAAAAAGATAGAAAGGGGTGTGAAAAGGAAAAAAAGAATGAGAAGGACTACAGGTTCTCTTTCACAACAAGATATTGCTTAATGTCGGATACCATTAAGAAAGCAGTCAGAAAGAACTGGGGAACACTCAAAAATGACCCAATATTAGGGAAGGCTATTCCTGAGAACCCATCATTTATTTTTAGAAAGGCTCCAAATGTTAGAACTAAGCTGGTCCATAGTGCCATCCCCCCAGCCGGTGAAAAGCGGGGTAAGGAGGGAGGGAAGTTCACATGGTGTGGGTTCTATACCGGGTGTAAAAACCGCAACTCAAAGGAAAGAATGAGATCATTGAACTGCATTGCATCCAATAAAAACGGAGGGGAGTTTCGGATAAAGGGAAACTGCTCTTGTGAAAATGAGGGTGTAATATACGTATTGGAGTGCCCTTGTGGACTCCAATACGTTGGCAGGACAGTGAGGAAGCTGAAAGTGAGGATCCAGGAGCATATAGGGAACATAAAGAGAGGTTTGATGAGTCACAGTGTGTCAGCTCACTTCAAGCTCATGCATTATAAGAATCCACGGGGCTTGAAGTTTTCTGGGGTGGAAGTGGTTAAACCACACTGGCGAGGTGGTGATTCGCTGCTACAAATAAATCGGAAAGAAGTACAATGGATTTACCAACTAGGGACCCTGCAACCGAGCGGCCTGAACATAGAGTTTGATCTTAAGCCGTGTCTAGTGTAAAAGATAGAACAAGGACTGTTCCCATGGGGGATTAACCTAGGAAGATTCTTACCTTGTGTTGAGGACCTTCTGAGGAGCGTCATAAGTAGTGACTGCTGATTGGATGGTTGAGTCATGTGACATGAATTTCATGAATGGGAAAGAGGAGGGGCTGAGTAACGTGACCAGTAGTGGGTGGAGAGGGAAGGAGGTGATTGTATGACGAATGGATAAGAAAATTACAAATTGAAAGGTCTTCTGAGAATGTGAATTAAAGGCTGTATAAGGAGGAAGAAATAAAGAATGTGGGAAATATGCAAATGTGGTCGAGATGAAAAGGAGAGTAGAACACACTAATGAGGTTCATATATAAGGCTGCGGCAAAATGAGAGTGGAAAACATAGTCTTTAAATGAAAGATTTTCATTATCTAACTGATTTTCCTGTCAGGTATATTTGATAATGGGTGATATATGGAAAACACTTTTTCTTGAATTTATGTTGCCTGTTGTAAGATAATTTTTCTATTAAGTATATACAAGCAAGTATTGTACTTTATTATATGTTTTAATGTGACCTGATTGGATTATGACTCCCATAGCATGGAAATGGGAGTTTGGGCTATTTAAAGGGCCATACTGTGGACATGCGCAGTTGTCGCCCCTGAGGAAGCCAGAGAGCGAAACCCGGGTCGGGCAGGAATCTGAACTGATTTTACTATTGTGATATGCCTGTTATCTACCCTTGTTTGTGAGTAGAAAAAAACTGTTTTTTTTTTAACCCCTTATGGACACAGGACGTACCGGTACGCCCTATTTCCCGAGTCCTTAAGGACACAGGACGTACCGGTACGTCCTGACTTAAAATCGGGATTCCGGCGCCATGGGGGTTAATCGGAACGGGACGCCGGCTGAAATCATTCAGCCGGCATCCCGTAACAACGCAGGGGGGGTCATTTAACCCCCCCGTATCGGCGATCGCAGAAAACCGCAGGTCAATTCAGACCTGCGGTTTTCTGCGTTTCCGGTCCATTCGGGTGTCCTGTGACCCGATGAACCGGAAAAAGACTGCGATCGGTGGCGTAATTATACACTACCAATCGCAGTCCGAGGACTTGGAGAGGGGGTGCTGGCCCTGGTGCTGATGCCTGCTGTCCAGGGTGCTGATTGGTGCAGGGGAGAGAGGCGCGAGATTCAAACTTCCTGCGCTCCTCTCTCCCCTCTCCCCTCCTCTTCCTGTCCAGCACCCTGACCATGCAGCATCGTCCGTTAGGCAGGGAAAGAAGGGAAAAGTAAGTTAGGAAAAAAAAAAAGAAAAAGTACTTTTATTCCAAACTTCCATCTATCCATCTAACCCTAACCCAGACCCCTCCAGACACGCCCAGGCGGAGCCAGGGGCCCCACATGCTAGGGATCCTGTGGCCCACCCTAGTACGAGCCGCCCTGGGGTTCGTACTGGTTTCCCGGCCCACCAAATAAGTCCACCGGAGCCCCCTGCCGATAAACTTAGTTGGTGTCCCCCAGTGGACTTTGAGCCTGAGATTCCGGATTTCGCTGGCAATCCTGGAATCCAGATTCCCACAGTGGGGTTTACTGAAATAGACTATTTTAGTTTTTTTTTCAGTAACCCACTGGTGAATTTGATGGTGGAGCAGACGAATCTGTACGCCCAACAGTTCGTCGCTCAAAACCCAGGCTCAGTTTTGGCTAGACCCGGTGGCTGGACGCCGGTCAGTGCAGCCGAAATGAGGACATTTTGGGGCCTCGTGCTGCATATGGGTCTAGTCCAAAAACCCAGTGTCAGGCAATACTGGAGTGGGGACGTCCTGTACCAGACCCCACTGTACAGTATGGTCATGACACGCTCCCGGTTTGAGGCCATCCGGAAATGTCTGCATTATTCCGATAATGCAGCATGTCCACCCCGAGGTGATCCTGCCTATGACCGGCTGTATAAGATACGGCCGGTCATCGATCACTTTGGGGCCACATTTCAGATGAGTCTCTCGTTGCGTTCAAGGGGAGACTCAGTTTCCGCCAATATAGTCCCACAAAGCAGGCGAGGTATGGCGTGAAGCTATACAAAATTTGTGAGAGTACCTCAGGGTACACTTACAAATTTTGTGTGTACGAGGGGCGAGATTCCCGTATTTAACCCCCAGAATGTCCCTCCACTCTGGGTGTTAGCGGGAAAGTCGTGTGGGACCTTATGTACCCACTGCTGGATAATGGTTACCACTTGTACGTGGATAACTTTTATACCAGCATTCCCTTGTTCAGGTCCCTTGCCGCCAGATCCACGTTTGCTTGTGGGACAGTGCGGAAAAATCAACGCGGCCTCCCTGCCTACCCCCTCCAGGTACCTATCCCCAGGGGTAAGACCCGTGCACTTATCACTGGAAACCTGTTGCTGGTCAGGTATAAGGACAAGAGGGATGTCCTTATGCTGTCCACAATCCACGGTAACAGCACCACCCCAGTCTCTGTGCGAGGTACCACGGCAACGGTCCTCAAGCCCGATTGTATCGTCGACTACAATTGGTATATGGGAGGAGTTGATCTCTCTGATCAAGTCCTCCCACCATATAACGCTATGCGCAAAACCCGGGCATGGTACAAAAAAGTTGCGGTCTACTTGATGCAGGTTGCCATGTACAACTCTTTTGTACTATCCCGAATGGCTGGCAGCACAGGGACATTCCTCCAATTGTATGAGGCAGTCCTCAAGGACCTGATCTTTTCGGACCGGGAAAGAGCAGGCCGGAGTACCTCGGGAACTGGAGGCGCCCGGATCGTCCCTGGCCAACACTTTTCAGGTGTGGTCCCCCATACTGGAAAGAAGGGACAAACCCCCAAAAAGTGCAGAGTGTGTCACAAGAGGGGGATACGGAAGGACACCACTACTCAATGTGACACGTGCCCTAATCATCCGGGCCTCTGCATTATCGATTGCTTCAGGGAGTATCACACTTCCATGGAGTACTAAATTTTTATAATCCCCAACAGTCCACTAGAGAACATAAAACACTATGGCTCTCAGACTTTGGAGACACGGAAACAATTTTTCTTTCCCCAAAAAATATTAGTTTTAGTGCAGGCATCCTCAAACTGCGGCCCTCCAGATGTTGTAAAACTATAACTCCCAGCATGCCCAGACAACTACAGCCATCAGCAGGGCATGGTGGGAATTGTAGTTTTACAACATCTGGAGGGCCGCAGTTTTAGGATGCCTGCTTAGTGTCTCCAAAGTCTGAGAGCCATACATATTGGGCATCGTCGCATGCTTAAAGTCGTCGCTATAAAAATAACTTTTGACCAAACGCCTCGGATGAACGGTGTTAAAAATATAAAATAAAAACTGTGCCAAAACACCAATTTTTAAGCAAAATTTCAATTTGAATCCATTTTGCCGGAAAATAAAGCAAGGGTTAACAGCCAAACAAAACTAAATATTTATTGCCCTGATTCTGTAGTTTGCATAAACACCCCATATGTGGTCCTAAATGGCTATATAGCCGCACGGCAGGGCATAGAATGAAGGGAACTCCATACGGTTTCTGGAAGGCAGATTTTGATGGACAGTTTTTTTTTTACACCATGTCCCATCAGAAGCCCCCCTGATGTAGCCTAGACTAGAAACTCCAAAAAAGTGACCCCATCTAAGAAACTACACCCCTCAAGGTATCCAAAAGTTACTTTACAAACTATGTTAACCCTTTAGGTGTTCCACAAAACTAAATAGCAAATGTAGAAACAATTTTAGAATTTAATTTTTTTCTTACATTGCCTCAAAAAAGAGTAATATAGAGCAACCAAAAATCCAATTTACCCCAAAAATAGTCCCAAAACAACAACCACCTTATCCCGTAGTTTCCTAGATGGGGTCATTTCTATGGAGTTTCTACTCTAGGGGTGCATCAGGGGGCTTGAAAGGGTACATGGTGTAAATAAACCAGTCCAGCAAAATCTGCCTTCCAAAAACCATATGACGTTCCCCTTCTTCTATGTCCTGCCGTTTAGCCAAATAGCAGTTTACGACCACATATGGGGTGTTTCTGCAAACTACAGAATCAGGGCAACCCATTTTGAGTGTTGTTTGGCAGTTAACCCTTGTTTTACTCCTGGAAAAAATTGATTATATTGGAAAATTTTCTAAAAAATAGATATTTCAAAATTGTTTCTCCATCTGCCATTAACTCTTGTGGAACACCTAAAGGGTTAATAAAGTTTTAAAAAACAGTTTTGAATACCTTGAGGGGTGTAGTTTCTAGAATGGGGTCATTTTTGGGAGGTTTCTATTATCTAAGCCTCACAATATGACTTCAAACCTGAACTGGTCCATAAAAAGTGGGATTTTGAAGATTTCTGAAAAATTTCTAAATTTGCTTCTAAACTTCTAAGCCTTGTAACATCCCCAAAAATAAAATATCATTCCCAAAATGCTACAAACATGAAGTAGACATATGGGGAATGTAAAGTCATCACAATTTTTGGGGGTATTACTATGTATTACAGAAGTAGAGAAACTGAAACTTTGAAATTTGCTAATTTTTCAAAATCTTTGGTAAAAATGTTATTTTTTTATGCAAAAAAATTAACTTTTTGGGCCCAATTTTAGCAGTGTCATGAAGTACAATATGTGACGAAAAACATTCTCAGAACGGCCTGGGTAAGTCAAAGCGTTTTAAAGTTATGAACACTTAAAGTGACACTGGTCAGATTTGCAAAAAATGGCCTGGTCCTTAAGGTGAAAATGAGCCTGGTCCTTAAGGGGTTAAACAACTAAGAGGGTACTTCACTATATGCCGGTCATTTAACCTTACAGAGGAGGCGGTCTGGGGAGGATCGAATCCTTTGAGAGAGGAGGACGAAGGCGAATACCCTTGAATAGTGCTGTGCTAGCTTCCCAGACTTTTTTTGTCCATGGGATCCTTTAAGGTCCCTATATCTTCAAATGGGAGAGCATTAGCCTCTTTCACTAGTTTAGATAGAGATACATCCACTTTGCGGCAAGTTGTTAATAGGGCATCGTCTTCTTTACAGAATGGGAGGCGACGTTTCATTGTTTTTGGGATAAATAGTTTTTTATCTGGAGATTTCCATTCTCTTTTAATTAGTTCCATCATGTTTTTATGGACCGGAAATACCCTCTTTTTCCTTTGTTCTAGACCGCTATACATTTGGTCCTTGACCGACCTCTGCACTTTCTCGTCTGAGAGCCCCATAGTAGCCCTAATGGCTTTTATTAACTCCTTTGTGTCCTCAGAGGAAAAAAATAAGTTTTTATACTCTGAATCAGACCCGGAAGAGATCTCAGAATCTTCATCCTCCGAATCTGGCACGCCATGATCAGCGTGCCGATTTGCCGCTCCGCCCCCACCGCGTGCGTTCCACAGAGCGGAAGTTCCAATTGGAACGCACGTGACTTCCGGTGGCGTTGTTTGCGAGAGCCAAAACTATCGGATCGCAATGCGGAGCTCCTAAACAGACCGGAGGGACTCCCTGAGTGTCCGGTCGCACATGGACCTCCATGCCCGACACACCAGCAGGAGGTAAGGAGCAGGGATCCTGACATCTTTTCAGTCCCACAATACCCAACTAGGGCACGGGTGCTGTCTGCTTCCCTCATGTGCTTAAGGCAATTCTTTTCTTCTTACGGCCTCTGCCTGTCTGTAACAGAAACGGGCTCATAGCATGTGCCGTGAGGATGATCCATCTCTTACCTGGAGGGACAGGAAGACACTGAGGAAGAGCTGGAGAAGGGGCTAATTTGTACTTCCTGTCCTTACCTGGTTGGAGGCGGGTCATCTCTCATGTTATGCCGTCATGGAGGATGAAAGAAAAAAAAAAGGGTATGCATTGTTGATTGTGATGTCAGGGCCCCATTGTTGAGTGTTCCGTCAGGGCCCTTGTGATGTCATCCACTGACCTGACCTTACTTGACCTCTGACCTGACAAGCCTCTTGTGACACGTGCAGTGTTCCGTCCATTGTCCAGACAAGATAGGTCCAGCTACTGCTGATACATAGAAAGTGCTGGACCACTTTTTTGCCTCCCAAGTAATCCAGTTCAAAAGATCCACAAGAGGGAGACACAGGCAAAGTGCAGTGGTAAAATGGTTACATTCAATCAACTTGCTACAAAAGGGTCAATTGCCAGGAACAACTCGGCTTCCCAGGTGTGCACAACAGGCCCAAATCAAACCCAAGGTGCGTGGAGGTCCAAACACTTTATTCAGGTGATAAGCCAATTAACTGACCCTACAGTCTCAATTGGATTTGGGGTGTGAGGAGACTGGCTGGCTGGGTTGCTTGGTGCTGGAACAAACCGACAGCTGATGCAATTAGGAGATTGACAGACCAGATTCAGGTACGCAGAAAGCAGCACAGGAGAAGATGAAATGCAGACTCCTGAGGCAGGACACACACAACTTTCCACTTGCTTGCTGGAAGGATGCTTGCAATCAATCTATTTCATTCTGTTTTTTCATACTGGATTAGAAGGGGTGCACCGGTCCTGGAGGTACTGCAATACCAGGTCAATGCGTGGAGTGGACAGAGCAAGCTCTTTTTCCATCTCCCTGTTCAAAATTTGTTTTCATTTTTATTAGAAAACTTCAGTGATAAAATAAATCAAAACAATAATTTTCCAAAGTTGAATATTCCACATACTACATGCTTTCTTTTCACCACAATTCTTTTTGTCCAGTAAATAATACATATATATCTCACTTAGAAATAATTAAACACAATTTTTTACATCAATGCAATCTTTTTTGAAAACAAAGAATATTTCTTACTTTCCACAACACACTTTTGGCACAATTAACTAAGATCCACAAAACTCTTTCTTTCTCTTTTACCAGATTATTATTTTTCCCATACAGCACAACCTCGTGAGCTAAGCGATTTAGCCCGGAAATAAACTTTAATAAAGGGCCAATGTCATTCCAAAATACATGCAGTACTGATTCGTCATTACCATAATTTGCTCTTGGACATGTAGCTATTGGACTTATACCTCTCCTATATTGGAAAGATCTAACAGGGAGACATTCATGTGTTATCATCCAAGATAAATCTTTATGTTCATTAAACAAATATGTTTCATTTACCTTCCTCCATATTTGTAAACACCTATTGGTAGAAAATTTTGTATAGAACACACTTGCTCATCTCTCCCTAAAACCCCCAACAATTTCCATAGATCTTTTAACACCAAGATATCCAAGTTAACAAGACCATACATATTAATGCATTTCTCCAAGATTACATACTGTTTGGGTGGTAATTTTTTTGGGTGTAGTGAGGAGAATATGAAGCCATCTTCTTCTCCGGAATACATGGCCAGCCGAATACCTCAGAAAATAAGACCATTTATTATTTAGATGGATCCCCCTGATACACATACTAAAAAATATAAGATATAAGAATCTTTGTATGTTTGGTACTTGTTTACCACCATGTTTAGCAGATTTATACATAAGCTCTCTTTTCAATTTCTCTGCTTTTGAACTCCAAATAAAATCAAACAACTTTCTTTGTATTTGTTTGCATACCAAATCATTAGGAGGAAAAACTGCACTTAAATAGAACAGAATAGGAATCAGCACACACTTAATGATCAGCACTTTACCCTCCAAGGTAAGTTTCCTCATTGACCAGAAGTTTATCTTTTTTTGCACTTTCTCCTTAACTATATCCCAACTTACCCTCATTTGTTCTGATCTAAAATTACACCTAGTACTTTGATTTTGTCATCTTGTATCTTTAAATTTGACACTCTAATCTCTACCCACTTACCAATACAAAAACAGTCACATTTAGACAGGTTTAGCCTAAAGGCCGAAGCTTTACAAAAAAACTCAAACTCTAATTGCTCTTTCAAAAGACCTAGTGTCTTCACAAAAAAATCGTAATGTCGTCCATATAGCCACAGGCTTTGAACATAATACCTTTACTACCTGGAACTGGAACACCCTTCACTACTTTATCTGTACGCAAGGAGGCTAGCAATGGCTCGATCGTGCATATGAATAATATAGGAGACAAGGGGCAACCTTGTTTGACACCGGATTTCAGAAAAACATTATCTGACAGAGCCCTATTAACTAATATTTTACTGAAAGAACCTTTTTTATTGGAGAAGGATTTTTTGAATGAGCGGTTCAGGTAACCCCATTTCTCTTAGAACCATCCACAAGTATGTATGCGATATCCCGGTCGAATGCCTTCTGGAAATCTAGAGACAGTATTGCTAAGTTCTGACCTCTATCTTGGTGGTACCAGATAATATCCCTGATAGCATTTAAGAGCTCACTTACACTCCTGGCACGCCACACACTTGGTCCATATTAATAATTTTATGGAGTACAGGCTTTAAATGATTGACAATTATTTTTGCTTGAATTTTATAGTCTGAGTTCAGTAGTGTGATCGGTCTCCAATTTTCCAGTTTCTCTAGGTCACCTTTTTTTGGGATCAAAGACACAATCCCACTTCTCCATGACGTAGGCAACAGATCACACGAGAAAGCTTCTTTGAAGATCATATATAGATCTTCTTTGAAAGTCTCATAAAACACTCTATAGAACTCTATCGGGAGCCCATCTGAACCTGGCGATTTGTTATTAGAAAAGCTCTTTATTACCTCAATTACCTCAATTACCCTATATTTGACCCTATATTTGACTTTAGTTTTACATTTTCAAACTGCACAATATTGGAAACAAAAATGAAATCAATTCTGGATTTGTATAAAGTATTCTCCCAGGTATATCCTGGATCATCACCATGAGCAATTTCCCATACGTCTTTCATATTAAAGTCTATGATCAGATCTTTTAACTGCTTCTCCGTCTTGTCATTTCTGGCAGTTAAGCTACCCAATCTTACCTCTCCTGGCAGCACACAGTTAAAGTCCCAAGCGATGATCAACGGTGAAGAACCAGGTAAGTAACATTGTATTTTATTAAAGAAATCCTCTCTTTCTTCTTTCTCAGGAGAAGCATATATGTTTAGAAGCCTAAACTCTATATTATTTTGACATTAAGCAACAATGCTCTACCAGGAACAATGTCATCAAAGGAAACAATTTCATAGTTCTGATTTTTAAATAATATCCCGATACCTGAGGATTTTCTCTAGTTGTCTCCTGACCAGACGGATGGTCCATGAGTCCAGTCAGATCTGAGAGTCGAATAACACAAACTGAGGTTAAATAAGTAATCAAATAAAGCAGCCCTTTTCTCTGGGCCCTTTAGACTCCTCACATTCAAAGAGGAGATGATCACATTCTGTGTCATCCGTCGCTTTCAGAGAGAGACCCAATAATATCAGTAGGTGATTCATACTGTTTAATATTCCTGGGGTCTGACAAAGGTATCTCTTGTCGAGACAACTGGGAGTCACTCTCATCAGCACTCACCCGTCCACTCCTTTTGACTTGTAGTCTGGGTGTTTCCCCCTCCTCCTCACTCTGCTTCCTCTTTCACTGATCTTCCAGTTCCATGGCATCCTCACCACTCATTTTAAACCCAGAGGCCCCAGCTTCTATGGGGTCCCCAGATCGAATAAGAGGCACCACTTTTTCCGGAGGCTTTTTAGCAGGAACAGGCTTTGGCGCTGCAGGTGTACCAGCTGACTTGGTGGCAGAGCTTTTCCCCACAGGAGCGCCAGTCATAACGCTCTCTGTAGTTGATGTCCCGGCAACCTCTATCTTTTCGGCATCAGAAGGCTTTTTCGCCCCCCCCCCCCCCTGACACCACAGGAGTGGTTAGGACAAGACTTAAAGGTGTGTCCTTTCTCTTTGCATAGGTTACAGAGGATTTCCCCATGACAGTCCGCAGCCGCGTGACCCTGCTGGACGCACTTTTGGCAGGTGGACTCTCATTACAAGAGTCTTGTGTGTGTCCATAGCATTAATATTTCCTGCAATAATAGGGCATCCCAGTATAAACCAGAAATCCATGTTTTCGCCCAATATGAAAGTTAGCAGGAGGGCGGTGTAAGCCACCAACAAAAGAGGTATCTTCTATGAAAGTAACAAGAAATCTGTACTTGCCAGTCCATATGCCCATATTATTCATTACTTTTCGCACTTGCTTAACAGTCTTGCAATATTGCATCAAAAACTGTCCAATATGGGAATCAGTCACATGGGGGGTCATACATGGTAACCACCACTGGGACATCTTCAGCAGAATACAGAAAAGATAAGTGCAAACCTTGCAAGTCCTCTTTGTCACCATAAGCACGTACCATCTCAACAACTTGGTCGCAGGCACCAGATGACTCCAGAGTAAGGTAGAAAAGTCCAGGACGGGGGTCTTTCAGGCATACGATTCTTTTCTTTTCCTCTGCGGAAAGTATACTTCACACGAGTCTCTCCCGACTCAGCAAACCGTAGAGTCGCCCTTTGGGTCACCATATCGATAGCCTTCTTTCCAGAACTCCCAACTGAGTCCGGTCAAGCCAGATATCGCAGCCAAAAGGCTGAGAAGCGATAACCAGAAAAGGTTTCGCCGTACAGGCCGATGGTCCCCAATGCAGAACACTTGTGAAGGCGATAGCCTACAGGCCCCAGTCCCAGACACAGTCCGGGAGGCTTCTTTCTCTCACAAACCAGGGAAAACGTGCGTCCTACACTCAGGAATCACCAGCATGCTCCTCTTCGTGTTCTCCATCTGCATAGCTCCGCCCACCCGACACTTTTGGCCACGCTTTTTCTTCACACGCAATTCATGGTGCCAAAGCACACCAAGCAGAAAAACTGATAAGAGGAGTGAATGGAGAAGTAGAGAGGAAAAAAAAGGTATCCATTGTTAATTGTGATGTCACGGCCCCATTGTTGAGTGTTCCATCAGGGCCCTTGTGATGTCATCCAGTGACCTGACCTTACTTGACCTCTGACCTGACAAGCCTCTTGTGACACGTGCAGTGTTCCATCCATTGTCCAGAGAAGGTAGGTCCAGCTGCTGCTGATACATAGGAAGTGCTGGACTACTTTTTAGCCTCCAAGTAATCCAGTTCAAAAGATCTACAAGAAGAAGACATAGGCAAATTTTATTTACTAAAGCAATGGAAAAGCAAAATGGTTACATCCAGCCAACTTGCTACAAAAGGGTCAATTTCTAGGAACAACTCAGCATCCCAGGTGCACAATAGGCCCAATCAAACCCAAGGTGTGTGGAGGTCCAAACACTTCATTCAGGTGATAAGCTAATTAATCCATCAGTCATAATTGGATTTGGGGTGTGAGGAGACTGGCTGGGTTGGTTGCTGCTGAACAAACCGACAGCTGCTGCATTCATTAGGAGATTGACAGACTAGATGCAGGTACGTAGAAAGCAGCACAGCACTGACTGGGCAGAGAGAGGAAAAACTGAAGTGCAGACTCCGGAGACAGGACACACACAACTTTCCACTTGCTTTTCTGGAAGTAGGAAGGATGCTTGCAATCTATTTCATTCTGTTTTTTGATACTGTATTAGAAGGGGTGCATCGGTCCTGGAGGTACTGCAATACCAGGTCAATGTGTGGAGTGGACAGAGCAAGCTCTTTTTCCATCTCCCTGTTCGAAAAATCCATTTAATATATGGTCCCCAGATAGGGGACGTAACAGATATTAAACTGATATGAACAGATTTATTTTATTTTTTTCCTCAGTAACTAGACATTACTATTATCAATCAATCCACTCTAACATGGCTCAGAAAATAAAATGTCTATTTTACATCACAGGAACCCTACTCAAAAGAAAAGAAACTATAAAAATAATTATCAAGACCTACTCACGATGTTACTCCATTGGGACACTTTCCAGATTTCTTTAGCTTTGATTTATCAAACTCTTTTTTTTATCTAATAAGTATATAAAAAAAAATACTAGATAAAAATGTTTTTTTGAACATTCTTTTGGAGTTAAAACTATTAGTTTAAAAACCACCAGATTCCTAATGTCCCACATTACTTCTTTAAAAACAGAAAATAGTAACCAGCAAACGCGTGAGTAGATAAAATCCTAAAATCTTGACCAATAAAAAAAAATTGTAACTAAAAGTCTTCCATCCAGAAAGTGCAATAAATAGACCTATAATCCTAAAAACGTATTTCACATAAAAACAGTCCCAAAATAAATGACTAAGATCCTCTATGCCTCCACATCCTTCTCTCAGGCATCTCTCTGACACTCCTATGCTGCTAGTGTTCATGAAAGATCTGGTCGGGAGACACCCATGAAAGCTAAGCCAAACAGCATCCTTCTGCTTATTTGAGATACCTAAAAAAAACTAAAAATGTCCATACTTTGGCAGCTTGTGCAGAATTGCAGAATGGCACATCATATAAAATCTCATCTTTCCTCCCTGCTTTTATAATTTCTCTTTTATCATTCTTACTTATAGAGCTTAATCCATATTGATCATAAAAAGGCCTGAGCGCCACATAAAATTTTGGGATCACAAAAGCAATTGGTCTGCTCAGTTCCTTTTCAATACCAGCTCCACTTAATAAAAAGCCATCCTGCCGAATACTCTTATCACCTTTATTATTCTTCTAAAAAATTATTCCTAAAACTTCAGCTTCATCTTTTTTGGGGGATTCCTTTGTAACTCACTTCCACTTGCTTTCCATAATTCACTAGTTGACATTTGTTCCAATTTATACTCATCCCTGCCAAACTACAAAAAAAATCAGCATATGCAAATTGACTCTATTCAAATCTGCTTGAGGAAAAAACAACATCGTCCATGTATCCAAATGATTTTACTGTTTTTTACAGAACCTCCTGGTATAAAAAATCTTTAAACACGTTTATCTTTTTGGATTAATCTCAATAATGGTTGCATTGCACATATAAAAAGAATTGGGGAGAGAGGGAAGCCCTGTTTGACTCCTGATCTAACCTCTAATGCTGGACCAACCCTCCCATTAATTAAAATATGACTAAAAACATTAAAATACATGCCCTTAATCATTTCAAAAATCTTTTGGGAGATCCCCATCCTTTCCAGTGTACAAAATAAAAATTTGTGTGAAACTTTATCATAAGCTTTTTCAAAATCCATAGTTTCATCAATTAAAGGAACATTATTAAAATCATCATAATAAATCATATCTCTTAATAAAATCAAATTATCCGAAAATCTTCGACCTGGAATGGTACAAACCTGATATTCATCACATACCCAACCACTTTGCTCAATCTAATCGCAATAATTTTCGCAACAATTTTGTAATCACAATTAAGCAATGTGATTGGCCGCCAATTTTTAATCTCTTTTTCATTTCCTTTCTTATAAATTAAAGTAACCATCCCTTTTCTCATGGAAGAAGATAAAAAACAGTTATTAAAAACAAATTGCACTACACGACTCACTTCATTCCCAATAAGACAAAATTCTACCGGGAGACCTTCACTTCCAGTTTTCACACTCGCCATCCTCTGTATAGCATTCTTTACCTCCTCTTCTTTTGTATCCTCTGCCACAACTTATTTTTCCTCCCTTGGGATATTATCAGATAATACTTCACAATACTCCTTTATTTCTCTTTCAGTTGCCTGGCTCTCATTTTTAAAAAGTGAATCATAAAAACAACAAATATGTTTGATCATCTCCTCACCAGTTACTTCACCTTCAGGGGTTAAAACAGACTTAAAAACACCCTTTGCCTTAAAACTCTTCTTAAAAAATAATATCTAGAGCACTTCTCATTCTCTTCTAAATGCTTAACTTTAGATCTGTACACAATATTTTTTTCCTTTTACCACTAACTCTTTTCTCCTTTCTTCTTTTATTTCCCGAATCTCCCTATCCACCTCCCAACCACAGTCTCTCAGCTTCTAGTCTGCTTATTAATTCTTCTTCCTTCTTCTTCTTCTTCTCATGTGCTCTTTTAACACCAATATGCTTAAAAAAGGAGGCAAATCTTATCTTTGCCCAATCCCACCAATCCAAAATACAATTAAAACACCCCTGTTGCCTGATGCAGGATAAAAACACTTCTTTAAAACAATCCTTTACTTCCTCATCCTTCAGCAAACCAAAATTAAATTTCCAATAACCTCTACCAAAAATAATAGATTCTTTAACACATATCTCAGCAAGAACAATTTTCTGATCAGAAAAACTGGTCATCATATGGTCACATTTGGTCACCTTCATTCGGACACCAACACATAATCAATTCTAGATTTAGAGTGAGCACTATCTGCCATATATGTAAATCTCTCATCACCATTGACCATCAGTCCAGCATCCTTAAAAAACAAGTCCTGTATGATCTCATCGAATAAAGTAGAGGTTATATCAGTTTTCACTTCAGAGGTGCTCTGTCTGTCTTGTATATTTCTTATACAGTTAAAATCACCTAAAATAATAGTAAAATCACGACCAAACTTAAAACCATACATCTTCCTGGGACCACAACTTTATACTCTAAACCATTAATACTATTATGTTTGATTAAGATACCTACACCTTAATATTTGTTATCAGTGCAAGGTGACCAAAACAACTCCCCACAACACCACTCAGACTCATGAGGTGCAGATCTTTTTGCACATTCTTGTAAACAAATTAAATCTGCTTTCACATATTTCAAATTGTCAAAAACTGCTGCTCTCCTAGTACCTGAACCAATACTTCTTACATTAAGAGTTGCAACCAGAAGACTCATAATTAAGATGTTAAATATTTTGCAGCCATTTCTATTTTTTTTTTAACTCGTTTATTGAACGAATCGTTAGAAAAAAGTACAGGTGACATAAGCGTTCATAAAAGTCAATGAGACATACAGGTGTGGAGCAAAGCAAGTACATCACCATATACATAATAGCAACAATTGCAACAAAGCTACAATTCACGTTTGTAAAGCATGTGCAAAACAATCATGGCGGGCAGAACATGTGGTCTCGGCATGAGCATGGGCATATCACATTAACACTGCATTAAGGTTATCTGAAAATCTAGGAGCTGAATAAATTGTATGCATGGATGAACACCAGGACCCCCATACTTTATTGAACTTCTGGGGACAACCCTGATTCTTAAATACAATGTTCTCATAGGACACCACATTATTCACTAGCACTTTCCATTGATTAATAGAAGGTCATCTATCACCCATCCAGCGAATTGCGATAGCCTTACGCTCCAGGAATAGTGTTTCCCTCAGGAAAATTCTATGATGATGAGGATAAACTTCTTCATCCAGTATACTGAACAGGCATACCTGTGGGGTCAGTGCCACCGGAAGCTGCGTGAGCGTATTGATGAAGCTTACAATTGCAGACCAGAAGGTTTGTATGTATGAGCATTCCCATATAAGGTGCCAGAAATTTGCCCCATCTGCATCACATCTATGACACCTGGAGTGTGTCAACTTGCCTATCCTATGGAGCCGCATGGGTGATAGATAAATTTGGTGCTCAATACATAGCTGAATAAATCTATTATTTATAGATGGGGAAACCTGCAAAGGGGATTCCAATATATTATTACTATCCTTATTAGTAATACCTGGCATTAGTGTTTCCCATTTAGATAAAACCAAGAGGGGAGCACCATGCATTTTAGTACTCAGCAAGTGGGTATAAAGGACAGAGATAAATCCCTTTGGGCCTTGGGAGCGTATGACGCCTATCAGTGGATAGTCAGAGATAGATACTACAGTGTTTCCAAAGTGGGTGTTCATTGCATGACTTACCTGAAGGTATTTGAAAAAGGCTGTTCTAGGGAGACCATGGCGATCCCTCAACTGCTCAAAGGAGCTAAATAGATTGCTGGAATATAAATCTCCCAGAATGCCGATCCCATGATTCTCCCAGAACCGCTCATCTATCCCTGTACGGAGAGAGGGAAACATAGGGTTGTCCCACAAAGGTACCTCAGGTAATAGCCCTGTGTGAGAATGTAGTTTCTTGCCAGCCTCCCAAACTTGTACAGCTAACTTATGTACAGGTAGAAGCAGTCGACAAAACAATTTTGGTTGTTCCAGCACTGGCCACAATGATGTAATGTCCAAAAACACCGCTAAATGTTTTTCGGTTCTAGCTAGAGTGCCGTCCGAGGAGATCCATGACCGTAAGTGCCTCAACTGTCCTGACAGGTAATACAAATAGAGATCAGGCAGGGACATACCACCCTCCCCCCTGGGCCTACATAGCGTGTCAATGGACAATTTACGTCTGTTTTTACCCCATATGAATGGAGAAAGAAGGGATCTAAAACGCTGAAATATCATTTTAGGCACTAAGAAGAGAGCATGCTCTAAAACATATAACCACTTAGGTAAAATTATCAGTTTGATCAAATTAATTCGCTCAGGGACCGACAAGGGGAGCCCACTCCAGACCCTGAATTTGTCTGCACTATAATTCAAGAGAGGCTGTATGTTGAGGGAGTGGAAGGATGCCGCATCCTTAGTAATGTGAATTCCCAAATACTTGAACTCATTCACTATAGGCAATTCCGTGTCCAAAGAGGATGGGGGTAAGGAATACAACGGAAACAGAACAGATTTAGTCCAGTTAATCTTGAGACCAGAAAACTGGCTAAATGTTTCAATGAGGTGAGTAGCTCGAAGCAGCGTAGTCTCCACCTCTGACATAAACAGTATCATGTCGTCCGCGTATAGTCCCACTCTGTCCTCTTGATCTCCTATATATATTCCCCGGTATAGCACATCAGACCCGATTCGAATAGCTAGGGGCTCAATTGCCAGGGCAAATAACAATGGCGACAGCGGGCATCCCTGTCTAGTCCCACGACTCAAATTAAAGTTCGCGATGCACATACCGTTCACTAGAATACCAGCAGATGGTTGTTTATACAATACTGAAATCCACTGTAATAAATGCGGGACCTATCCCAAAACATTCCAGGGATGCTAATAAGTAGGGCCATTCCACTGAATCAAAGGCTTTAGCTGTGTCTAAAGAAGCCAGAGCCCACCGCCTTTTCCATTGAAGGCCAATCTGTGTCATAACCTGTACCCTGCGGATATTGTCTGTCGTAGACCTACCAGGTAAGAAACCGGACTGATCAGAATGTATAAGATTCCCTATAACCCTGTTCAACCTCTGCGCCAAAATCTTAGCCAAGATTTTGTAGTCTAAATTCAGCAGTGATATGGGTCTATATGATCCACAGTCGGGTCCTTGCCTGGTTTAAGCAGTATCACAACAGTAGCCTCATACAATGAAGGCGGTAGGGCGCCCTTTGAGAAAGTCGTGGTACATCAGCAAGAGGGGCTTCACCAACTGCTCAGCATATCTAGAGTAAATTTTGAATGGCAACCCATCTGGGCCAGGGGATTTCCCTCTTGCTAAGGATTTAATGGCGTCAACTATCTCTTGTTCCAAAATTGGACCTTCTAAGGAGTGAGCTAACTCCTGTGAAAGCCTGGAAAAGTCTAGCTCCTGCAGGTAGGTATTAACCGATTCTGTAGTGTAATCAGCACGGGCCTCATACAGATCTTGAAAGAATTCCCTAAATCGCTGAGCGATAGCCTCCGGTTCCACAACCACGGTGCCCACCCCATCTCTAATGCGCAGAATAGCAGGAGACACTAGATTCTGGTGAACGATATGTGCCAGCAACTTACTAGACTGATTGCCCAGTTCAAAAAAGGATTGTTTAGTGAAAAACATTTTGCGCTGAGCCTTTTCCTGCAGCAACGTGAGGTAACGCCTCCCAACTTGTAGCCACTCCTCCCTATTCTGAGACGTTGGGTCCGCAACATACAGCCTCTCCTTCTCAGCGCATTCCTCAGCCAATTCTTTCTCCTGCTTGGCAGAGTTTCGTTTAATAAACGGGATAGAAGATCTCAGACACCCCCTCAAATATGCCTTCAGCGATTCCCATACTACTGACTTATCTGTATAAGCGGCATGGTCGGACAAAAACATAAACAAATGGTCCGGGATACGATCCGAGGGTGGAAACAGTGCCCACACCCCTAGCGGACATCAGTATGGACAGCAGTATAGGGCTATGATCTGATACTCCTCTAGTACCATACTCCACCTGATAGGAGAGTGAACCCACAGTGGAGCTACCAAAGACATAGTCAATGCGGGACAGGGAGTGATGACTCGCCGACTGGCACGAGTATGCCCTAACATCTGGGTGTTTAAGGCGCCACAAATCCACCCACCCTACTTCTGCCATCAGTCTAGACAAGGGCGACTCCGTCTGTGATGTGTCCTGTGCTAGTCCCACCCCTTGAAATCTGTCTAACTGGGGGTGCAGGGTCATGTTAAGGTCCCCCATGCAAATCACCCTTGCAGTAAGAAACGTGGCGGCAAAACATATCGCCTGATGCATCACTTGCAGGGAGGAGGGGGGAGGCACATAAATTCCCAGTATAACATATAATACACAATTAATATATGCTGCTACAAAAATGAACCGTCCCGCCTTATCTACCTGTAATTTCTCAACCTCCCACCTTAGAGACTTATGAACCATAAGAGACACTCCTCTAGCTAAGTTGGAGTAACATAAGTGACTAGACCATTGAACCCATGGCCTACACAATCTCCTGGTCTTATCATGGAGCAGATGGGTCTCCTGTAAGCATAGAATATGAGGATTAAACCTCCCAATCGCGGAAAACACCATAGTACGCTTCCTAACACTCCCAAGGCCCCTGACATTCCAAGACATCAGCCGCATCTCTGCCATTGTGACACAGTGAAGTAAAAGGATCCCCGCCCACCCACAACCACATGCCTATTCCTGCCATATCTCAGCAGATCATCCACATAGCATATTGGTACATAGAAGAATATGTGAAAGTAGCTACGAACTAGTAAAAAACAGATGGCAAACATCAGTTCCAAAGAGAACATTCTAGAATTGGATCTAACTCCGAACATCCAGGGCATCGCCAGTATGCATCGAGACGTTCGTCGGTAAATCCTGTGGCACAACAATATACGGGGTGTGCTACTGGTTAATCTAACCTTTTGCACTGTATTGAAATAAAGAAAGAAAAGAGCTTGTGCCCTGACTTTGCATTGCCTAAATATAGCTATCTGGGGGTAAGGACCCTACATTTGTATCAACAATCAAACCATTCCACCTCCTTAGCAAAGGAGCTGTACATCAAATGGCGTAAAACATTAACAGGGATAGCAATATACTATATAACAGGTAAGGCACATAAGCGTTATATAGAAAAAAACCTGTGTAAGCGATAGCACCGAGAACGGAACATATAACGTTCATCTCTGTGGTCCTGCAGGGCGCGGCCGTCCGTCCAACCAGGCCACAGCTTCAGCAGGATTGTGGAAAAATTTAATGGAGTCCCCGTCCACTACCTGTAGTCTAGCTGGTTAGGCCATGGAGTACGGGAGATTTTGATCACGGAGACGCCTCTTGATCATCGTGAACGTTGCTCTGCGTTTCTGGAGCTCTGCGGAAAAGTCCGGAAAGAGCATAATCGTTGCATTCTCAAAGCGCAGCTCTTGCTTGCGACGAGCCAGTTGAAGAATGTGGTCACAGTCTGCCGATGTCAGGAGACGCGCCAGCAATGGTCGCGGTGGTGCTCCGGGTGGTAGAGGCCTAGCAGGCACTCTGTGCGCCCTCTCAATAATAAAGGCAGCGGAGAAGACAGCATCAGGGAAAGTGGCTCGTAGCCATGTTGCCACAAAATCGCAAGGGTTATTCCCCTCTGCACGTTCAGGGAGTCCCACTATGCGCAGATTGTTGGGACGCGAACGATTTTCGTAGTCGTCGCATTTTTGCTGCCAATAGTCCACCTTTTTCTCCAATTCAGTTAAGCGGCCCGGCAATGGGTTCAGCTGGTCTTCAACCGTGGACACACGATTTTCCACCTCCGCAATGCGATCACGCATATTCTGCATGTCATGTCTCAAGAAGCCAATATCGATCTTCACCTCCTCGATCTTCCCAGACAAAGAGGAACGACAAGTAGCTATCGCCTGGAGCAGCTGCTCGGTCACCTGCTTAAGTGAAGGTTCGGCGTCTGGTATGTCGTCCTCACTAGGAGCAGGAGACACACTCCGGGAGGAAGCTGCTTGTGCACGCGGTCCAGGACTGGCGCCATCTTGGGGGTCAGACCTGGCAAACTCTCTGAGCCTTTCGGTCGCCGACTGCGCCTTGTTTCGTGCCATCCCTGTTTTACGGGAGCGTCCCGGTCTCCTCTCCTCCGTGAGTGATATGATTGCGGTTGGTAGGTTCAGGATAATAGTAAAGTCAGGGCTTCAGAGACGGAGCTCAGCGAAACACGTCAGTCCATGCTGCACTCAGGCCACGCCCCTGCAGCTATTTCTATTTAAAGGACGCCTGACTTAGAACATGTCTTTTAATATCAGGCGATCATATTTCAGAATCCCTGTCACAAAAAACAGACGACACAGGGTCTTCTTGACTCCCAGACCAAGTTCCTTCACCTTTTTACATCAGAACCATATGGGTCTTCATCAATTTGTAACTCTTCATCACTTTGCATTCTCTGCCCTGTGGTTATGGGGGATCTGATTCACATTCACCCATCTGGAACTCCATATCTTCTCCTTCCCCCACCACATAGTCCGGGCACTTCTCCGCATTACTTGCCTCACTGCTAGATATAACTCCTCCAAGTACTGTTTCAATGGCAGCAACAGACTCCTGGGACCTCTCTTTCTTCTTCTTTTTCCCAAAAGCCCTCTGCCACTCCCCTTTTTTTGAATTTCCCTCCAAAACAACTTCTCCCTCCATTTTTTCAGCAAACACAGTCTCCATTTTGTTCTCCACACGGCTACCTTGCCCCACCACTTTTAGTACATTCAGCATATGTTTCACCTCTTGTCTTCTGCATACATTTTTTATTCTCAACAATATCCGCACATGATTGTTTGGTATTGAAATACATAAACTTTCGCGCTAAATGGTCCTCACTTCCACACACATCACAATACCGCTTCTCCACACAATCCTTCACCACATGACAGGTTTTTCCACAATTTCTACACACATCACCTTTAACAGGACACTCCTCCTGCAAATGGCCATAAGTCAGACGTTGCCCTTGATAAAAACAAAAGTCCCTCTCTCCACCGATAGAAAAAACTGCAGGAACAGCAACATTTTTCTTACATTTAACAAAAAATCTTCTATAGCCATTTAAGTATACATGCTTGTTAGTCAGTCTCTGATCAAAACTTACTTCGTCACAATAACGCCTCAAAAATGTTGCCACAGTCTGATAATCAACCTTTGGGTTATACATGTGAATAATTATAGCTTGCCTCACCATTTGAAACGAAGGCAGGATTTTCACGTGTTCCAAGAAATCCGGTTTTCTTTCTTCCTTCATTTTGAACAGATCCATGTATATCCTGTGACAAAGCCCCTCGGAACAAACAGTTAAATCATATATACCTTGTTTCGGAAAATCTTGTAGAGCAAGCACATGTTTTACCTCTAAATATGTAAGTTTCTTCAACAACTCTCCCACGATCCGATCCAATTCGATATTCATCCGAAATCCGTATTTCACCACCAAACGCACAGTGTCCTCGAGACCTCGAAACATCTTGAAAAGCGCAGGTTCACACCGAAGTTCACCCACAGATCCAACTCATCAACACCCAGGGCCCCCCGAAAAGGAGGACCCCGATATCTTCCGACCGGCCAAGACCAAACACAGTATCTTCCAACACTACACTTGATCTTAGCCAACACGCTATAGTTGCTCGATTCCTCCCTACTACCTTTCTTGTGAATGGGCACGACATTTGCCAATTTCCAATCTTCCGGGACGACTCCTGTTACTAATGATTGGTTAAATAAATCTGTTAACGGTGAAGGTCCTTCTCCTTCTTTTTCTTTTGTAAAAACTGAACAGAAGTATTCATTAAGGCAGTCGGCTAGCCCTTTATTCTCTTCTACATACCTTCTGTCCTTTGTTTTTAATTTAGTTATTCCTTGTTTTAATTTCCTTTTTTCATTTATATATCTGAAGAATGTCTTATCCCCTTTTTTCATAGACTGAGCTAGTAATTCTTCTGCCTGCGCTTTAGAAGTTCTTATAACTTGCTTGGCCTCTTTCTGCCTAATCTTGTAGATTTCCTTATCTTCATTGCTCTGGTTTTTTTTATAATTACAAAATGCTAGCTTTTTATTTTTAATGATTTGGGCCACTTCTGCTGAGTACCACAGTGGTCTCTTCCTTTTTTTGCTTTTACTGACAAGTCTAATGCAATTTTCTGTTGCCTTCAATAATGCACCTTTTAAGTAGTCCCATTTCTCCGACTCCATGTAATCCGTTCCAGTCTGATGAGGACTCATTTATGACTAATTTCATTTTTGAAAAGTCTGTTTTTCTAAAATCTAAAACTTTTGTTTTTGTGTGGTGGGACTCTTTCACAGTTCTTATATTAAACCACACTGACTGGTGATCACTAGATCCCAAGGTTTCGCCTACAATGACATCATATACCGAATCCCCATTTGTGAATACCAAATCCAAAATGGCCTCCCTCCGGGTTGGCTCCTCAACTATTTGTTGTAGGGATAACCCCAGTAGGGAATTTAGAATATCTGTACTCCTGGTAGAACTTGCTATTTTGGTTTTCCAGTTTATATCTGGAAGATTGAAATCTCCCATAATGATAACTTCTCCTTTCATTGTCATTTTAGCTATTTCTTCAACTAGTAGATCATTTTTATGAATGTCAGCTTGTCCACATTGGCTGTAGACAAGCGGCTGCGTTTGTCTGTAATGACGCATCCTGCCGTGCTGAATACACGTTCAGACAAAACGCTGGCCGCCGGGCAGGCCAGCACCTCCAAGGCATAAAAGGCTAGCTCTGGCCACGTGGACAATTTAGAGACCCAGAAGTTGAATGGGGCCGAACCATCAGTCAGTACGTGGAGGGGTGTGCACACGTACTGTTCCACCATGTTAGTGAAATGTTGCCTCATGCTAACACGTTGCGTATCAGGTGGTGGTGCAGTTAGCTGTGACGTGTTGACAAAACTTTTCCACATCTCTGCCATGCTAACCCTGCCCTCAGAGGAGCTGGCCGTGACACAGCTGCCTTGGCGACCTCTTGCTCCTCCTCTGCCTTGCCCTTGGGCTTCCACTTGTTCCCCTGTGACATTTGGGAATGCTCTCAGTAGCGCATCTACCAACGTGCGCTTGTACTCGCGCATCTTCCTATCACTGCTCCAGTGAAGGAAGTAAGGTGGGCACATTGTCTTTGTAGCGTGGATCCAGCAGGGTGGCAACCCAGTAGTCCGCACACGTTAAAATGTGGGCAACTCTGCTGTTGTTGCGCAGGCACTGCAGCATGTAGTCGCTCATGTGTGCCAGGCTGCCCAGGGGTAAGGACAAGCTGTCCTCTGTGGGAGGCGTATCGTCATCGTCCTGCCTTTCCCCCCAGCCACGCACCAGTGATGGGCCCGAGCTGCGTTGGGTGCCACCCCGCTGTGATCATGCTTCATCCTCATCCTCCTCCACCTCCTCCTCATCCTCGTCCTCCAGTAGTGGGCCCTGGCTGGCCACATTTGTACCTGGCTTCTGCTGTTGCAAAAAACTTCCCTCTGAGTCACTTCGAAGAGACTGGCCTGAAAGTGCTAAAAATGACCCCTCTTCCTCCTCCTCCTGGGCCACCTCCTCTTCCATCATCGCCCTAAGTGTTTTCTCAAGGAGACATAGAAGTGGTATTGTAACGCTGATAACGGCGTCATCGCCACTGGCCATGTTGGTGGAGTATGGGAAGGCCGAAGTTACGCTGTAGCGCAGACAGGCGAGCAGCGGCAGGATGTGAACGCCGGAAGCGCGAACAGACGGCCCGCACTTTATGCAGCAGCTCTGACATGTCGGGGTAGTTGTGAATGAACTTCTGCACCACCAAATTCAGCACATGCGCCAAGCAAGGGATGTGCATCAAACTGGCTAGTCCCAGAGCTGCAACGAGATTTCGCCCATTATCGCACACCACCAGGCCGGGCTTGAGGCTCACCGGCAGCAACCACTCGTCGGTCTGTTGTTCTATACCCCGCCACAACTCCTGTGCGGTGTGGGGCCTGTCCCCCAAACATATGAGTTTCAGAATGGCCTGCTGACGTTTACCCCGGGCTGTGCTGAAGTTGGTAGTGAAGGTGTGTGGCTGATTGGATGAGCAGATGGAAGAAGAGGAGGAGGAAGCCAAGAAGGAGGAGGAGGCAACAGGAGGCAAAGAATGTTGCCCTGCGATCCTTGGCGGCAGAAGGACGTGCGCCAAACAGCTCTCCGCCTGGGGCCCAGCTGCCACTACATTTACCCAGTGTGCAGTTAGGGAGATATAGCGTCCCTGGCCGTGCTTACTGGTCCATGTATCTGTGGTTAGGTGGACCTTGCCACAGATGGCATTGCGCAGTGCACACTTGATTTTATCGGATACTTGGTTGTGCAGGGAAGGCAGTGTAGTAGTGTCGGCTAGGAACAACATACTGTGGGACAGCAAGCGACATGAGCTGTTTGAAGCTGTCTGTGTCCACCAGCCTAAATGACAGCATTTCATAGGCCATTAGTTTAGAAATGCTGGCATTCAGGGCCAGGGATCGAGGGTGGCTAGGTGGGAATTTAAGCTTTCTCTCAAATGTTTGTGAGATGGAGAGCTGAACGCTGCCGTGTGACATGGTTGAGATGCTTGGTGACGGAGGTGGTGGTGGTGTTGGTGGTACATCCCCTGTTTGCTGGGACGGCAGGTGCCAACGTTCCTCCAGAGGCGGAGGAAGAGGCCGAGGCGGCAGCAGCAGAAGGGGCCGAGGCGGCAGCAGCAGAAGAGGTAGCAGGGGGAGCCTGAGTGACTTCCTTGGTTTTAAGGTGTTTACTCCACTGCAGTTCATGCTTTGCATGCAGGTGCCTGGTCATGCAGGTTGTGCTCAGGTTCAGAACGTTAATGCCTCGCTTCAGGCTCTGATGGCACAGCGTGCAAACCACTCGGGTCTTGTCGTCAGCACATTGTTTGAAGAAGTGCCATGCCAGGGAACTCCTTGAAGCTGCCTTTGGGGTGCTCGGTCCCAGATGGCGGCGGTCAGTAGCAGGCGGAGTCTCTTGGCGGCGGGTGTTCTGCTTTTGCCCACTGCTCCCTCTTTTGCTACGCTGTTGGCTCGGTCTCACCACTGCCTCTTCCTCCGAACTGTGAAAGTCAGTGGCATGACCTTCATTCCATGTGGGGTCTAGGACCTCATCGTCCCCTGCATCGTCTTCCACCCAGTCCTGATCCCTGACCTCCTGTTCAGTCTGCACACTGCAGAAAGACGCAGCAGTTGGCACCTGTGTTTCGTCATCATCAGAGACATGCTGAGGTGGTATTCCCATGTCCTAATCATCAGGAAACATAAGTGGTTGAGCGTCAGTGCATTCTATGTCTTTCACCGCTGGGGAAGGGCTAGGTGGATGCCCTTGGGAAACCCTGCCAGCGGAGTCTTCAAACAGCATAAGAGACTGCTGCATAACTTGAGGCTCAGACAGTTTCCCTGGTATGCATGGGGGTGATGTGACAGACTGATGGGGTTGGTTTTCAGGCGCCATCTGTGCGCTTTCTGCAGAAGACTGGGTGGGAGATAATGTGAACGTGCTGGATCCACTGTCGGCCACCCAATTGACTAATGCCTGTACCTGCTCAGGCCTTACCATCCTTAGAACGGATATTGGGCCCCACCATATATCGCTGTAAATTCTGGCGGCTACTGGGACCTGAGGTAGTTGGTACACTAGGACGTGTGGATGTGGCAGAACGGCCACGTCCTCTCCCAGCACCAGAGGGTCCACTAACACCACCACGACCATGTCCGCGTCCGCGTCCCTTACTAGATGTTTTCCTCATTGTTATCGTTCACCACAACAACAAAAATATTATTTGGCCCAATGTATTGTATTCAAATTCAGCTGAATATAAATTTGAGGCCTAGTATTTAGGCGCTGGGTGACCGGTATAGATTTACTGACAGAATTAGACTTGGAAATGCACAGTAGCGTGTGTGTGAAGTTATTCTGAATGACCCTATGTGCACCTTGAATATTATATACCCTTTTAGGGATAGATTTCAAATAGCTCTGATACAGCAGAAACCACTAAATTAGGAAATTGATAAATTGGGAATTGTATTTCAACCCAGAACAAAAAATGTGCTTTGACGGACACTAAATAACTTGCCCAGCCAGAACAGTACAGCAGTAACGACAGATTTAGCGGGATATAAATTTGAGGCCTAGTATTTAGGCGCTGGGTGACCGGTATGGATTTACTGACAGAATTAGACTTGGAAATGCACAGTAGCGTGTGTGTGAAGTTATTCTGAATGACCCTATGTGCACCTTGAATATTATTTACCCTTTTAGGGATAGATTTCAAATAGCTCTGATACAGCAGAAACCACTAAATTAGGAAATTGCTAAATTGGGAATTGTTTTTCAACCCAGAACAAAAAATGTGCTTTGACGGACACTAAATAACTTGCCCAGCCAGAACAGTACAGCGGTAACGACAGATTTAGCGGGATATAAATTTGAGGCCTAGTATTTAGGCGCTGGGTGACCGGTATGGATTTACTGACAGAATTAGACTGGGATATGGCCAAAAAATAACCACACTATTGCTGGTTAAATGCACTTGTTGTGACAGCTTGACCAACCACACTACTGAGGGTTAAATGCACTTGGTGACGGGCGCAGCTTGCCCCTGATGTAGTATATGGCCAAAAAATAAACAGACTATTGCTGGTTAAATGCACTTGGTGTGACAGCTTCACACTGATGTAGGCTTTAGCCAAAAAATAACCACACCATTGAGGGTTAAATGCACTTGGTGACAGGCGCAGCTTGCCCCTGATGTAGTATATTGCCAAAAAATGAACAGACTATTGCTGGTTAAATGCACTTGGTGTGACAGCTTGACCAACCACACTACTGAGGGTTAAATGCACTTGGTGACGGGCGCAGCTTGCCCCTGATGTAGTATATGGCCAAAAAATAAACAGACTATTGCTGGTTAAATGCACTTGGTGTGACAGCTTCACCCTGATGTGGGCTTTAGCCAAAAAACAACCACACCATTGAGGGTTAAATGCACTTGGTGACAGGCACAGCTTGCCCCTGATGTAGTATATGGCCAAAAAATAAACAGACTATTGCTGGTTAAATGCACTTGGTGTGACAGCTTCACCCTGATGTAGGCTTTAGCCAAAAAACAACCACACCATTGAGGGTTAAATGCACTTGGTCGCAGCTTGTGCTGGCGCACCACAAGACACAAAATGGCCGCCGATCACCTCAGAAAAAAGTGACTGACAAACGGTCTGGCAGCCTAAAAACAGTGAGCAATTGAATTTCAGCAGCTCAATGATGCACAGCTGCAGATCGATCGATTAATCAAGTCCTTTGGAGGAGTTAATCTGCCTAATCTCGCCCTACTGTCGCAGCCGCAACCTCTCCCTACGCTAATCAGAGCAGAGTGACGGGCGGCGCTATGTGACTCCAGCTTAAATAGAGGCTGGGTCACATGGTGCTCTGGCCAATCACAGCCATGCCAATAGTAGGCATGGCTGTGACGGCCTCTTGGGGCAAGTAGTATGACGCTTGTTGATTGGCTGCTTTGCAGCCTTTCAAAAAGCGCCAAGAAAGCGTCACAAAAGCGCCAAGAAAGCGACGAACACCGAACCCGTACCCAAACTTTTACGAAAATGTTCGGATTTGGGTCCGTGTCATGGACACCCCAAAATTCGGTACGAACCCGAACTATACAGTTCGAGTTCGATCATCCCTAATTATGGATACTGGGTTCCCTGCCTCCTTCATGGATGGAGGCAACCATTACAATGATCCCTAAAAAGGGGAAAGACCCGTTTTCAGTTACGTCCTATCGCCCCATCTCTCTGTTGAACACAGATTATAAAATCCTTGCAAAACTGTTGGCCAACAGATTAAAAGCTGTTATTCACAAGATTGTCCATGCAGATCAAACTGGGTTTATCCCTAAAAGGAGTATACAGGATAACATAAGGAGGTCCTTTCTAAATATTCAGATGGGGGGGGGGGGGGAGGACTGCTCCATCTTGTCTCTTGACGCTGCTAAGGCGTTTGACAGGGTGGAGTGGCCCTTCCTTTGGAGAGTGATGTCACGGGTGAAGATAGGCGAATATTTCTCCAGATGGGTTCATATTTTGTATCGGAACCCAGTATCCAGGGTCCGGGTTAATGGGGAGTATTCACCTCTCTTCCCATTGACCCGGGGAACACTACAGGGATGCCCCCTCTCCCCTTTACTTTTCTCACTGTTTTTGGAACCAATGGCATGTAAGATTAGAGCAGATAAGGAAATACAGGGTTTCGGATGTGAGGGAGCAGCCGATAAAATAAGCCTATATGCGGACTACACTTTACTCTTTCTGGGGGGAGGGTATAGGAATTTGCCCAGGGTTATGGAAAGTATAGATGAATTTGGATGTCTATCCGTATATGAGATAAATTGGGAAAAATCGAAGTTCCTCCCATTAAAAGTTCCTGTTCCACCCGATTATAATTCTCGGGTCAATATGCTGACCCCATCAGAATCTTTACTATATCTGGGTATCCATATCGGAACCAAACTGGAGGATTATAAGAAATTGAATGTTCTTCCAATAATAGCTAAGGTCACCGAAATTCGAATATGGCACAAATTAACCATATCGCTCTCATAAAAATGATATTATTACCAATGTTACTATATGTATTAAATGCATGCCCAATAGCAGTAGAAGATAAGTTCTTTAATAAATTGGAGTCTCTTTTCAATGAATTAATATGGGGGCACAAACGAGTAAGGATTAAAATACAGTATCTGTATAAAGAAGAGGGTGGTATTTCTGTCCCTTTTTTAAAAGGATATTATCTAGCTGCACAGTTGAGATGGTGTGTTAGAAACCGAAGGAATAAATGTATACGTCTTATTTTTAGGGAGCACTGCGGACCTTGGGATGATCTTTTTTCCATCCTTGAAAAGGGTCCCATTGAGAAGAAAATAATAACAAATCCTTTTAGTAGAATGCTTGAGCACATCTGGCAACAAGTTAGACGTGCGGTTGGAGTATCCCAAGCGGTTCAGTATACCCCCTTGTGGGGGAATGTACTAGGACTTATTGACAAATTTCGATACGAACAATTACGACACGCTATTCACTCCAGGGAAAATAAGAATTATTTAAACATTGCACAGAACACTTTTTTAGATTTTTGTCAGGAGATGACTTTAAATACTTCTGCAATTTCTCACATTTATGCAAGGATAAAATATGAATACACAAAATCGATCACATTCAGAGCCGAGGCTAAATGGGAAAAGGACCTGCAGAATGTGGATCCTATTCCATGGAACATGGTTTATAAAAATATTAAAAAGTCCACGGTTTCCCCTGCACATACATGGATTCTTTTGAAAATTATACACCGTCTATATTATACACCAGTATTATTACACACTATTTATAAAGATAGAGAACAGAATTGTCATAAATGCAATAAAGGCAGAGGAGAATATAGGCACTTGTTGTGGGAATGCCCAGGGATAAAAGAGTACTGGAATAAAATATTCCGGAAATTGCAGAATAGCTCCCCTATAAAATACGAAGTATGCATTGACTATGTGATCCTGGGGACTTTCCCAGAGATCAATAAGAACAAAATCGAGCAACTACTTTGGTTTCGGGGTACTGCTTTAGCTAAAATAATAATAGTTAAATATTGGGGCTCTAGTAAATACCCCAACCTCCAGGAATGGACAGAATACATGAATAGGGTAAAGCTGTATGAATATAATCTCGCCCACACAGTGGGAAAGAAAGCAGTCTGGCAGCGGAGAAATAAAAATAAAAATATTAGGGGTGACGGCAGCTCTGCAGAAGAAAAAGGGGGGTTGGAGGGAGGGGTGGGTGGACATAAAATAACATAGGATGAAATTAAGATTCACTGCACTCACTTTTTGCACTGTATGTATTTTTGAATTCCGACAACGAACTGGTACATTGTAATTTTAATATCTTTTTGAAAATAAAAGTAATTAAAAAAAAAAAGTCTTTTGAAAAGAGGTTTTGTTCTGCAGGTTTAAAGTTACATGCTGCCTCCCCCACCAGCCTCGTTGGAGAACAATAGATGGAGATTGTGGGGGTTGGGTGCCTTGAGTAATGTGCACAATAAAAATCCAAAGTTCCTGTGAACAAAAGCATTCAAGTTTCCTTTGAACAAATTGGCAGATAGAAGCAAATAAAGAGAAAAAAAATAGCATCCTATTTGGTATAATAAATTGCAACAATTTGTTTTTAAAACAATATATATTATATTTTATACAAATATATATGCTCTTCATGTCTGTAATTGAAGTGTGCCTGACTACAGTTGTGAATGACACTTCCTTGGTCAGCATGGTGGCCAGATTCATTACCAATTTAACTTTTATGGAACCAGCTGGGGAGCAAGTTTTGGCATTCTAGGAGTCTATAGGATCTACAAGCCTAGTTGTAATCTCTGTGGGCAAATATCCACTGGATATCATACAGAACCTACAAAATCTGTCTCCTAGCAACCGTGCGTGAAAATCGCACCTCATCCGCACTTGCTTGCGAATGCTTGCGATTTTCACGCAGCCCCACTTTCACACGGGCGAGTATTCCGCACGGGTGCAATGCGGGAGGTGAACGCATTGCACCCGCACTGAATCCTGACCCATTCATGGGGCTGTGCACATGAGCGGTGATTTTCACACATCACTTATGCGTTGTGTGAAAATCGCAGCATTCTCTGTATTGTGCGTTTATCACGCAACGCAGGCCCCATAGAAGTGAATGGGGCTGTGTGAAAATCGCAAGCATCAGCAAGCAAGTGCGAATGCGGTGCGATTTTCACGCACGGTTGCTAGGAGACGATCGGGATGGAGACCCGATCATTATTATTTTCCCTTATAACATGGTTATAAGGGAAAATAATAGCATTCTGAATACAGAATGCATAGTACAATAGCGCTGGAGGGGTGAAAAAAAAGGTTGGAGGGGCCGCATTCTTAAAATTTTTATGGAGTTCTGAAAAAACGTAAAAGTGAATGGAGAGCACGCCGCACATGTGTGGCACGCTCTCGTTAGCTTTGAGGGCCCCGTTTCCGAGATAGAGGAACCACACCTATCAGACCCTAGAGCTATGTCCCCAATGTCTTAGGTTACAGAACGCCTTTAATACTTTGCCATCACTAGGCAATCTTTAAGTCTACAGTGAGTAAATATAGGGCATGCCGGGTATTACACTGTAAAATGTGGATGTCATTTGCTCAGATCTAGACACAGGTCGGGGGGAAATTTTAATGGTTTACAATTTTGCTCAAATTTACAAGACTGGAATGTATACAAAATAACAGATTTATATAATTTCCTCTACTAATACAAAACTTTGTGTTACAGATTACAAAAAAGGAAACACAGTTGAGTGCACAAGTGAGCTCAATGGGTAACAAGGAGCAGAGTGTTTGTCTTCGGTTCATTAACCCTACTATGTTAATATGCAAGATGTGTGAACCTTACAGTGAATTGTTTCCGTGCCATGAAATGTGTGGGAATTGGGAGCGTGCAGCTCGTATCTATGTTACACACTGCCACTACAGCTTTGTAAGAGATCCCTCTCTGCTTCGTTCTCTACAGACATCCTCTGAATAATTTTGGAATGAAAACTTACGATACCCAAGTGACTTGCGGCTTGCTCAGACAATAAATCTCTCTCCGTGCTAACTTTCTGATGTGAAGTCATATGAACGTGACTTTTAAAAGATTTTCAGAAATCAGACACAGCGGGGCAGATATTCTAATCCGGTCTGAAATGCAGATGCCACAATCTTAGGCAGTCAATAAGATTGTGACAGGGTTAAAAAATAAATAAAAAATAATTTAACTTACCTTAATCCACTTGCTCGCGGAGCCTGGCATCTCCTTCTGTCTTCTTTTTTGCTGTGTGCAGGAAAAGGACCTGTGGTGACGTCACTCCGGTCATCAGATGGTCCGTCACATGATCTTTTACCATGGTGATGGACCATGTGATGAGCAGAGTGACGTCACCACAGGTCCTGTTCCTGCACACAGCAAAAAAGAAGACAGAAGAGAAGCCGGGCTGCGCGAGCAAGTGGATTAAGGTGAGTTAAATTATTATTTTATTTTTTTACATCTGTCAAATGGAGTACCTATATGTATATCTATAAATACAGCCAGTATATTGGGGGCACAGAATGTAAAGTCAGTTGGGTCTATTGCACATTATTATAACCCAGAAGGCTGGAATGATCCTGTAAATAAAAATACAAATGTCAGTCTCTTTTTATTTTGAAGCTGAGATGCTGCTCTTTTTTTTTTTTGCTAATAGATTTTGGGTGTTCTGGAGCATCCCCCTGACCTCCTGTCATATTGTCTATTAACCCTTTTTTCCATCACTGTTCTAGCTCATCAAGGGCTGAAGCGTTGATGCCGAAGGGCGCAGTGATTTATATGGAGTGTACAGTATGTTTGCTTATGAGGTTAAAATAGATAGATAATAAAATGGATAAGTGGATGTGTAGTAAATACTTTCTTGATATAAATGTATGTCTTCAGGATACCAAGAGATGGGCGCTGCTGTCCTGGTTCACTGTTGTGAAGCTCTAGCTACATCAGAAACCCCAGTGTGGGGTGGACATAAGATATAATGATGTTGCAGTAAATCTTACATGATGCCGCATATAGAGAACTTGTGCTTGAAATATCACTTACAGGGGCATATAATTACGTCTGAAGGATATAGAATGTCTGGTAGGTTATTAGCCTGGTTGTCTTACAGGTGTTTCTGGGATTGTGCGTATGGCTGTTCATGTACAGTAATTTGGCAGGTAGCCGTTCTTATGATGGAAAATCCTGTGCTATAATGCATATATATATATATATATATATATATATATATATCCATAAAAAAAGTTTCAGGCAGCACTCCTGTCGTTTTATTCAGCCGTAGCTGTGTGGTGCCGGCGGTGGTCCCTCGATTCGAGACGTAAAACAATATATATATAAACTTTAGATAAGATTAAATAATTTTATTGTTTAAAATAAAAACATTACAACATTACAAACTCATAGATATGACATGAGGCTTATCTTATTTTAGTGGATTTATCTCACACATGGATAAATATTTTGCAATCTTTTTTCATTTATTTTTACTTTCTATTTTTATAATTATTCCTATTTTACTTTTATGTGTATTTTTATATTTTAATATATTTATGTACAAAAAATCTATAGCTGTATATGCAATACCTATTTTTAGTCAAAAAAATTATTTGAAATATACTGGGACTGGGTGCCTCAGTAAGGTGTTGAAACCTTAATATTCATAGAGCTTTTGATGTCAGTTCCTGCACGTAATCGAATACAGTGCACATTTGCACATTGGTCTATTGTGCTTGAACTACAAGTGCCAGCATATATTATTAAAAGTTACTCTAAGGAACTTTATCAAGCGATGATAAGGTTGCTTCTCGCACAGACTCCAATGTATTAGCATTATAGTCTATGTGAAATTTGCTTGTACATAGCCTGCACATGGCTGCCTCGTATCACTCAAAGGGACCAAGGCTCCCTGATCACATCATGGGAGAGCTGTTCGATACCCAGGAGTGCAGCACTCTTGGGTTTTCAGAGGGGGTTAAATGTCTGTGATCGGTATTATCACCGATTGCAGACATTAGTCTTCTCTATGAAACAGCATAAACCTAGCGGCTATGGTGCTTGCTCCAATCCTAAGGGCTCATTCACGTGACCCTATGACTGCCGTGCCTGTGTTGTGGACCGCAAATAGCGGGCACCAGTCTTGTGAATCCATATTGCGGTGCGGACCCACCAATCTGCAAAATACTGCAAAAGCTAGGACTTGTCCTATCTTTTGCAGTGTGGAAGCATGGACCCTAAAGTCCAAGGAAGCGCTTCCGTCGGCTTCTGACCCGTGCCTCCGTCCCACAAAAAACAGGACATACCCTATCTTTCGCCATATCTTGCGGATCACAGACCCATTCAAGTCAATGAATCAGTGGCACAGAGCGCACATGGGTAGTGCCCGTATATTGTGAACCGGCTGCTTGTGGTCTCAATATAGGCACAAAGCCCTTAACGTCCATGTGTATGAGCCCTTATAGTGTGGACATCCGCTGTATATGTATGACTGATGTCCTCAAAGGGTAATAGTCTCCAAAGACTTCCATGAAACACCTGGAGGTACTGTTCTTTTGCTTAAAAAATTAACCATTAGTCCTCATGCACAGGCAGTTGTGCGGCCGTTCTGGCATTGGGGACCGCAATTTGCTGTTCCCAATGCCCGGGCTACTTCCGTGCGGCGGCCGGGATGGATCGATACCCATTCAACTTGAAAGGGTCAGTGATCTGTCCGCACAGCAAAAAAAAATATAACATGCTCAATTTTTTTTCCAGTGCGGAGGCACGGACAAAAACACCACGGAAGCGCTTCCGTGGGGTTTCGTGCCTCCGTTCTGCACCTCAGCTCCGGATTGCGGACCTATTCAAGTGGATGGTCCGCATCCGTGATGCGGGAAGCACACGGCCGGTGCCTGCATATTGCGGACCAGCTGTTTGTGGCCTGCAATGCGGCCACTGCCGGGCAACGGCCGCGTGCATGAGGCCTTATATGTAGGATATTTCAGCACATTTTTTTTTTCTAGGTCCAGATGCTAGTTGGAGGCCTGTGTATAATATGCTGTTCCTTTTGGTGTTTTTCCACACATTTTGACAACACCTTCTCTAAACGGGAAAAAATGCAATTAATAAAACACCAGTTGTAAGCTATTTATAACATTTTTACACCAGTTTTTGGAGTCAAAATAATTGCAATACCCTTCTTGCAACTTCTTAAGTGCCTGTGAGACAATATTTTGTTGCACTGGCCTTTTTGCATCATGCTCACCACTTGGAAGTGACAAGCGTGGTGGGGTCCGGCAAATTTTCTATTTCCAGGTATAGGGATGAAAAGTTGCGCAACATTTTTTGTAATGATAGTCAATGGTGTCGCACTGTGACATGCCACATGCTGTGACTGCGACATTCGCCAAAAATGTTGTGCGGCTTTTCGACAACAAGAAGTCGTACAACACATGTTGCTGTGTAGCTGCACACCTTTTTGTCACACAACCTGCTGTCGTGCGACACATATCACCCTGTAGCCCTAGCCTTAAGGCTACATTCAGACGACCGTGGTGTTTTCCAGATCTGCAAATATTCGATCTGCAAAACACGGATACCAACACATGTGCGTTCGACAATTTGCAGGCCACACATGCCACCGCTATCATAAAAAAGGCCTATTCTAAAAGAGGACATCTATTTTTTTTACAGGCCTGCGCAATGGAGCTACGGATGCAGACAGCACACCGTGTGCTGTGCGCATCGTTTGTGGCCTAATTATATTGAATGGGTCTGCAACCGTTCCGTAAAATTGTGGAACGGAGGTGGACTCATTCTTACAGTCGTGTGAATGTAGCCTAAATAGGTGCAAATACTACTCCAGTCAGGGGCTAAAGTAGTTTTTACTCCAGGACTGCCGGAGGTGGGCCTATATTGTAATGATGTGCACGCCTCGTCATAAATCAGGCGAATCCTCCGGCAGTGCAGAGGGGAAACAAATAAATGAAACACTGCAGATTTTGTTGCAGAAACTTCTGTAACTGAATATTAGTTCCATTCATTTGACTGGATCTTGCAGAAATCCATGTGCTTTCTGCCAAAACATCCCCATTCAGATGAATAAAACAGTTTTGCAAGAAAACCTGCAGTGTATGAAGCGCCATCATGTTCCTGTAGTGATGCCTGGAGCGTCTCTCCATGGGTTAATATGATGAGTGGACATACAGCCTGGTCAGGGGGGTGTCCTGAGATTCATCTACCTTCCTGACTGGTCCCTCACAATTGGGTGACACCCGCAGGGAGGAGCTGACCTGATAAGAAGCCTGGGTGTGGGCAGGTGGCTGTAATCATGTGTCTCTTACACAAGTGCTGGGGGCTCCATTTTGTGAGCAGGGAAAATGAGAGATAACATGTAAAAAGCCGGCATCAAGATGCCATAGACATGGGGTGTGAGTGTGTTGTGTGGGGCTCAGGACCTGGTGTTCTAGAATAGTGTCAGGGGCCGTGTGGTAAATGAGAGGCAGAGACATCAGCTGGAAGACTAATGAGCTCAGTCAGGGGCAGGAGACACAGAGCACATAGGGCAGAGCAGTGTCTATCCGCAGACCTCCCTGTGTATGAGACTGCTGTGACTGACTACATGTAGTAAAGAGACAGAACAGACAGCTATGAGACTGCTGTGACTGACTACATGTAGTAAAGAGATAGAACAGACAACTATGAGACTGCTGTGACTGACTACATGTAGGAAAGAGACAGAACAGACAACTATGAGACTGCTGTGACTGACTACATGTAGTAAAGAGACAGAACAGACAACTATGAGACTGCTGTGACTGACTGCATGTAGTAAAGAGACACAGAGCACATAGGGCAGAGCAGTGTCTATCCGGAGACCTCCATGTGTATGAGACTGCTGTGACTGACTACATGTAGTAAAGAGACAGAACAGACAACTATGAGACTGCTGTGACTGACTACATGTAGTAAAGAGACAGAACAGACAACTATGAGACTGCTGTGACTGACTACATGTAGTAAAGAGACAGAACAGACAACTAGGAGACTGCTGTGACTGACTACATGTAGTAAAGAGACAGAACAGACAACTATGAGACTGCTGTGACTGACTACATGTAGTAAAGAGACAGAACAGACAACTATGAGACTGCTGTGACTGACTGATTACATGTAGTAAAGAGACAGAACAGACAGCTATGAGACTGCTGTGACTGACTACATGTAGTAAAGAGACAGAACAGACAGCTATGAGACTGCTGTGACTGATTACATGTAGTAAAGAGACACAGAGCACATAGGGCAGAGCAGTGTCTATCCGCAGACCTCCCTGTGTATGAGACTGCTGTGACTGACTGCATGTAGTAAAGAGACAGAACAGACAACTATGAGACTGCTGTGACTGACTACATGTAGTAAAGAGACACAGAGCACATAGGGCAGAGCAGTGTCTATCCGGAGACCTCCATGTGTATGAGACTGCTGTGACTGACTACATGTAGTAAAGAGACAGAACAGACAACTATGAGACTGCTGTGACTGACTACATGTAGTAAAGAGACAGAACAGACAACTATGAGACTGCTGTGACTGATTACATGTGGTAAAGAGACAGAACTATGAGACTGCTGTGACTGATTACATGTAGTAAAGAGACAGAACAGACAGCTATGAGACTGCTGTGACTGACTACATGTGGTAAAGAGACAGAACTATGAGACTGCTGTGACTGATTACATGTAGTAAAGAGACAGAACAGACAGCTATGAGACTGCTGTCACTGATTACATGTAGTAAAGAGACACAGAGCACATAGGGCAGAGCAGTGTCTATCCGCAGACCTCCCTGTGTATGAGACTGCTGTGACTGACTACATGTAGTAAAGAGACAGAACAGACAACTATGAGACTGCTGTGACTGATTACATGTAGTAAAGAGACAGAACAGACAACGAGGAGAATGCTGTGACTGATTACATGTAGTAAAGAGACAGAACAAACAACTATGAGACTGCTGTCACTGATTACATGTAGTAAAGAGACACAGAGCACATAGGGCAGAGCAGTGTCTATCCGCAGACCTCCCTGTGTATGAGACTGCTGTGACTGACTACATGTAGTAAAGAGACAGAACTAGGAGACTGCTGTGACTGATTACATGTAGTAAAGAGACACAGAGCACATAGGGCAGAGCAGTGTCTATCCGCAGAGCTCCCTGTGTATGAGACTGCTGTGACTGATTACATGTAGTAAAGAGACAGAACAGACAACTAATGAGACTGCTGTGAGTGATTACATGTAGTAAAGAGACACAGAGCACATAGGGCAGAGCAGTGTCTATCCGCAGACCTCCCTGTGTATGAGACTGCTGTGACTGACTACATGTAGTAAAGAGACAGAACAGACCACTAATGAGACTGCTGTGACTGATTACATGTAGTAAAGAGACACAGAGCACATAGGGCAGAGCAGTGTCTATCCGAAGACCTCCCTGTGCATGAGACTGCTGTGACTGACTACATGTAGTAAAGAGACAGAACAGACAACTATGAGACTGCTGTGACTGACTGATTACATGTAGTAAAGAGACAGAACAGACAACTATGAGACTGCTGTGACTGATTACATGTAGTAAAGAGACAGAACTATGAGACTGCTGTGACTGATTACATGTAGTAAAGAGACACAGAGCACATAGGGCAGAGCAGTGTCTATCCGCAGACCTCCCTGTGTATGAGACTGCTGTGACTGATTACATGTAGTAAAGAGACAGAACAGACAACTAATGAGACTGCTGTGAGTGATTACATGTAGTAAAGAGACACAGAGCACATAGGGCAGAGCAGTGTCTATCCGCAGACCTCACTGTGTATGAGACTGCTGTGACTGACTACATGTAGTAAAGAGACAGAACAGACAACTAGGAGACTGCTGTGACTGACTACATGTAGTAAAGAGACAGAACAGACAACTATGAGACTGCTGTGACTGATTACATGTAGTAAAGAGACACAGAACACATAGGGCAGAGCAGTGTCTATCCGAAGACCTCCCTGTGTATGAGACTGCTGTGACTGACTACATGTAGTAAAGAGACAGAACAAACATGAGACTGCTGTGACTGATTACATGTAGTAAAGAGACAGAACAGACAGAACTAGGAGACTGCTGTGACTGACTACATGTAGTAAAGAGACAGAACAAACATGAGACTGCTGTGACTGATTACACGTAGTAAAGAGACAGAACAGACAATTATGAGACTGCTGTGACTGATTACACGTAGGAAAGAGACAGAACAGACAATTATGAGACTGCTGTGACTGATAACATGTAGTAAAGAGACAGAACAGACAACTATGAGACTGCAGTGACTGCTTACATGTGGTAAAGAGACAGAACAAACATGAGACTGCTGTGACTGATTATATGTAGTAAAAAGACAGAACAGACGTATATATGAGACTGCTGAGACTGATTACATGCAGTAAAAAAACAAATGGAGAACTATGAGACTGCTGTGACTGATTACATGCACTAAAGGGACAGAAAACACATGAGACTGCTGTGACTAAGTATATGTAGTAAAGGGACAGAACAGACATATGAGACTGCTGTGACTGATTACATGTCAAAAGACAGGACAGACACAACTATGAGACTGCTGTGACTGGTTACATGTAGTAAAAAGACTGAACAGACATATATATGAGACTACTGTGACTGCCTGATTATATGTAGTAAAAAGAGAGCACATAGGGCTGTACCCAGACCTCCCTGTGTATGAGACTGCTGTGACTAAGTATATGTAGTAAAGGGACAGAACAGACATATGAGACTGATTACATGTCAAAAGACAGGACAGACACAACTATAAGCCTGTTATGACTGGTTACATAAAGTAAAAAGACAGAACAGACACATATGAGAGTGCTGTGAGTTGTTGCATGAAGTAAAGAGACTGAGCAGACATATATATATAAGACTACTGTGACTGCCTGATTACATGTAGTAAAGAGAGAGCACATAGGGCCGTACCCAGACCTCCCTGTGTAAGAGACTGCAGTGACTGATTACATGTAGTAAAGAGACACAGATCACATAGGGCTGAGCAGCTTCTCTCCCCAGACCTCCCTGTGTATGAGACTGCTGGGAATAACTGAATTGGGGGTCATTTACTTAAAAGGTTACCCCTTTTCTGTGTTAAAGTCAGAATACTTTTGTGGCTTTTTAAACACTTATGAGTAGGGATGAGCGAACCCGAACTGTATAGTTTCGTACCGAATTTTGGGGTGTCCGTGACATGGACCCGAACCCGAACATTTTCATAAAAGTCCGGGTTCAGTGTTCGTCGCTTTCTTGGCGCTTTTTGAAAGGCTGCAAAGCAGCCAAATAACAAGCGTCATACTACTTGCCCCAAGAGGCCGTCACAGCCATGCCTACTATTGGCATGGCTGTGATTGGCCAGTGCAGCATGTGACCCAGCCTCTATTTAAGCTGGAGTCACGTAGCGCCGCCCGTCACTCTGCTCTGTGTAGGGAGAGGTTGCAGCTGCGACTGTTAGGGCGAGATTAGGCAGTGATTAACTCCTCCAAAACACTTAAGTCAGTGATCGATCTACAGCTGTGGATCATTTAACTGCTGCTATTCAATTGCTCACTGTTTTTAGGCTGCCCAGACCGTTTTTCAGTCACTTTTTTCTGGGGTGATTGGGGGCCATTTTGTGTCTTGTGGTGCGCCAGCACAAGCTGCCACCAAATGCATTTAACCATCAATAGTGTGTTTTTTTTGGGGCTATATCCTACATCAGGGGCTTGGCTGTGCTTGCTATTTTATTGAGGGGTGAAATACAATTGCCAAAATAGCAGTACCCTAAATCTGGTGTTTCAGCTGTGACCAGCCAATTGTAATACTGTCTGCTGTCTGGCAAAGGATATATTTTTGTTCAGGGTTGAAATACAATTCCCAACTTAGCAATTCTCTAAATTAGTGTTTTTTGCTGTATCAGGCCTACTTTAACCCCTTAGGGACACAGCCTTATTACACCTTAGGACCAGGCCATTTTTTGCAAATCTGACCAGTGTCACTTTAAGTGGTGATAACTTTAAAACGCTTTGACTTATCCAGGCCATTGTATCAGGCCTACTTTAAATCTATCCCTAAAAAGGTATATTAGATTCAAGGTGCTGATAGGGTCATTCTCAATAACTTCACACACACGCTACTGTGCATTTCCAAATCTAATTCTGTCTGTAAACGTATACCTGTCACCCAGCGCCTAAATAATAGGCCTCAAATGTATAAATAATAGGCCTCAAATGTATATTCATCTAAATATGTGGTTATTGCTGAGGCTGGTCAAGTTATTTTGGGTCCGTCAAAGCACAGTTTTTGTTCTGGGTTGAAATACAATTCCCAACTTAGCAATTCTCTAAATTAGTGGTTTCTGCTGTATCAGGCCTACTTTAACCCCTTAGGGACACAGCCTTATTACACCTTAGGACCAGGCCATTTTTTGCAAATCTGACCAGTGTCACTTTAAGTGGTGATAACTTTAAAACGCTTTGACTTATCCAGGCCATTCTGAGATTGTTTTTTCGTCACATATTGTACTTCATGACACTGGTCTAATAAAGTTAAAAAAAATATTTATTTTTTGCATAAAAAAATGTCAAATTTACCAAAAATTGGGAAAAATTAGCAAATTTCAAAGTTTCAGTTTCTCTACTTCTGTAATACATAGTAATACCCCTAAAAATTGTGATGACTTTACATTCCCCATATGTCTACTTCATGTTTGAATTATTTTGGGAATGATATTTTATTTTTTGGGGATGTTACAAGGCTTAGAAGTTTAGAAGCAAATCTTGAAATTTTTCAGAAATTTACAAAAACCCAATTTTTAGGGACCACTACAGCTCTGAAGTCACTTTGCGAGGCTTACATAATAGAAACCACCCAAAAATCACCCCATTCTATTAACTACACCCCTCAAGGTATTCAAAACTGATTTTACAAACTTTGTTAACCCTTTAGGTGTTGCACAAGAGTTATTGGCAAATGGGGATGAAATTTGAGAATTTCATTTTTTTTGCCTAATTTTCCATTTTAACCAATTTTTTCCACTAACAAAGCAAGGGTTAACTGCCAAACAAGACTGTATCTTTATTGCCCTGACTCTGCTGTTTACAGAATCACCCCATATGTGGCCGTAAACTACTGTACGGCCACACAGCGGGGCGTAGAGTGAAAGGTGCGCCGTTTGGTTTTTGGAAGGCATGTTTTGCTGGACTGGTTTTTTGACACCATGTCCAATTTGAAGCCCCCCTGATGCACCCCTAGAGTAGAAACTCCATAAAAGTTACCCCATCTAAGAAACTACACCCCTCAAGGTATACAAAACTGATTTTACAAACTTTGTTAACCCTTTAGGTGTTGCACAAGATTTAATGGAAAATAGAGATACAATTTAAAAATTTCACTTTTTTGGCAGATTTTCCATTTTAATATTTTTTTTCCAGTTACAAAGCAAGGGTTAACAGCCAAACAAAACTCATTATTTATGGCCCTGATTCTGTAGTTTACAGAAACACCTCATATGTGGTCATAAACTGCTGTACGGGCACACGGCAGGGCGCAGAAGGAAAGGAATGCCATACGGTTTTTGGAAGGCAGATTTTGCTGGACTGGTTTTTTTGACACCATGTCCCTTTTGAAGCCCCCTGATGCACCCCTAGAGTAGAAACTCCATAAAAGTGACCCATCTAAGAAACTACACCCCTCAAGGTATACAAAACTGATTTTACAAACTTTGTTAACTCTTTAGGTGTTGCACAAGATTTAATGGAAAATAGAGATACAATTTCAAAATTTCACTTTTTTGGCAGATTTTCCATTTTAATATTTTTTTTCCAGTTACAAAGCAAGGGTTAACAGCCAAACAAAACTCATTATTTATGGCCCTGATTCATGTAGTTTACAGAAACACCTCATATGTGGTCGTAAACCTGCTGTACGGTCACACGGCAGGGCGCAGAAGGAAAGGAATGCCATACGGTTTTTGGAAGGCAGATTTTGCTGGACTGGTTTTTTTGACACCATGTCCCATTTGAAGCCCCCCTGATGCACCCCTAGAGTAGAAACTCCAAAAAAGTGACCCCATTTTAGAAGCTACGGAATAGGGTGGCAGTTTTGTTGGTACAAGTTTAGGGTACATATGATTTTTGGTTGCTCTATATTATACTTTTTGTGTGGCAAGGTAACAAGAAATTGCTTTTTTGGCACCGTTTTTTTTTTGTTATTTACACCATTCATCTGACAGGTTAGATCATGTGGTAATTTTATAGAGCAGGTTGTCACGGACGCGGTGATACCCAATATGTATAATTTTTTTTTATTTATGTAAGTTTTACACAATAATTTCATTTTTAAAACAAAAAAAATGTTTTAGTGTCTCCATAGTCTAAGAGCCATAGTTTTTTCAATTTTTGGGCGATTATCTTAAGTAGGGTCTCATTTTTTGTGGGATGAGATGACGGTTTGATTGGCACTATTTTGGAGTGCACATGACTTTTTGATTGCTTGCTATTACACTTTTTGTGACGGAAGATGACAAAAAATGGCTTTTTTTACACCGTTTTTATTTTTATTTTTTTACGGTGGTCATCTGAGGGGTTAGGTCATGTGATATTTTTATAGAGCCGGTCAATACTGACGCGGCGATACCTAATATGTATACTTTTTTTTATTTATGTAAGTTTTACACAATGATTTCATTTTTGAAACAAAAGAAATCATGTTTTAGTGTTTCCATAGTCTAAGAGCCATAACTTTTTCAGATTTTGGGCGATTATCTTGGGTAGGGTATGATTTTTGCGGGATGAGATAACGGTTTGATTGTTACAATTTTGGCGTACATGCGACTTTTTTGATCACTTTTATTACCTTTTTTGGGAAGTAAGGTGGGCAAAATTCCAATTTCATCATAGTTTTTTATTTTTATGGCGTTCACCGTTCGGGTAAAGTAACATTACCGTTTTATAGATCAGGTCGTTACAGACGCGGTGATACCAAACATGTGTAGGGAATTTTATTTTTTTCATTTTTAATCAGTGATAAATGTGTTTTTTGATTTTTACTTTATTTTCACTTTTTTCACTTTTTTTTTGACCCAGACCCACTTGGTTCTTGAAGATCCAGTGGGTCTGATGTCTGCATAATACAGTACAGTACAATATATATTGTACTGTACTGTATTTTACTTACACTTTGTCTGAACAGATCTATGCTTTCAGCACAGATCTGTTCAGAACCATGGACAGCAGGACGCCTGAGAAGGCGTACTGTTGCCATGGGAACCTTCCCCGTCTGCTCAGTAGTGGTCAGAACTGCGCAGACGGGGAAGGGTAAGGACGGGGCTCTGGGGGGCTGCCTGGAAGCTCTCTCCCTCTCCATTCGGGGGGCTGCAAAGGCACAGCAGCCCCCCGATGGGAGAGGGAGGGAGCTCCCTGAGCTGTTAACCTTTTCCATACAGCGGTCCGTACGGACCGCTGTATGGAAAGGGTTAAACGGCTGACATCGCATCACCGATGTCAGCCGTTTATACCAGGGTGCCAGCAATGTGCTGGCACCCTGGTATACCCACTAGACGCCAACGATTACGCAATGGGAGGCGGGCGGGGGATCGCGATCCCGCCTACCGCACCGCCCGCAACCCTCCCCCTGCACCTCCCACCGTGCTAAAATAACTCAGGGGTGCAGGGGGGAGGGATACTGGAAAAAAGCCTTCCTCAGACACTGAAAGATTACAAAAAATGACAATCAAGCCCTATGTAGATACTATATTAGTTTAACAGCATATAGTTCTAGTAAATAATATATAAATAATATAAATAAATAATATACGAAAATAGAATATGAAAATAATATAAATGATAGAAATAATGATATAATACAAGATACAAGATACAGTGGCTGACTATGCGATCTAGTAGAACAAGCTTGTCCGGATCTCGAGGTCATCTCTGGTCAGAAGTCACTTTTCTATACGAAGTGGACACTGCGACGGCCTATACTATGTTGCTAGGACGTCATATCAACTTGAAAAATGCATTTAAGGAAGAAATGTCCAGTTTCAAATCCCAAAATCTAGCTCTAATATATATTTTGCTCCCAACGGAATATTGCTGTATTAACTGAGGTTCCTTAACCTCATAGTGACCCCTATAATCTGACTTCATTTCAACACAACATATATACCACATATCTCTCTCTCTATAGATCTAAGAGACCTAACTGCATTGTTAAAGAGCATAAAAACGTCAAAAAACATGAAAAAACATAGAAAACCAGGGCCTTCCATCCTTACCTGTGCCGCAGTGTGATGTGGATATGATGGTGAAGAGAGGGTAATGGTTGTGCCAATGGAAATGGAGCTATGCTCCAAATGCACCAAATTGGGTGTCATAAGTTCTCTCAATTCTGACTTTTTACAGGGTTTCTGCTATATCAGGCCTACTTTAAATCTATCCATAAAAGGGTATATTAGATTCAAGGTGCTGATAGGGTCATTCTCAATAACTTCACACACACGCTACTGTGCATATCCAAGTCTAATTCTGTCCGTAAACGTATACCTGTCACCCAGCGCCTAAATAATAGGCCTCAAATTTATATTCAGCTAAATTTGTCATTACTGCTGTGCCTGTATTAGTGTAATACGGTACCTAAATAGATAGCCAGATAGTGTTAGGTGTCTGTAAAAAAAAGGCCTGAACTTGAATTCAATACATTGGGCCAAATAATATTTTTGTTATTGTGGTGAACGGTAACAATGAGGAAAACATCTAGTAAGGGACGCGGACATGGTCTTGGTGGTGTTAGTGGAACCTCTGGTGCTGGGAGAGGACGTGGCCATTCTGCCACAGCCACACGTCCTAGTGTACCAACTACCTCAGGTCCAAGTAGCCGCCAGAATTTACAGTGATATTTGGTGGGGCCCAATGCCGTTCTAAGGAAGGTAAGGCCTGAGCAGGTACAGGCATTAGTCAATTGGGTGGCCGACAGTGGATCCAGCACGTTCACATTATCTCCCACCCAGTCTTCTGCAGAAAGCGCACAGATGGCGCCTGAAAACCAAGCCCATCAGTCTGTCACATCACCCCCATGCATACCAGGGAAACTGTCTGAGCCTTAAGTTATGCAGCAGTCTCTTATGCTGTTTGAAGACTCCGCTGGCAGGGTTTCCCAAGGGCATCCACCTAGCCCTTCCCCAGCGGTGGAAGACATAGAATGCACTGACGCACAACCACTTATGTTTCCTGATGATGAGGACATGGGAATACCACCTCAGCACGTCTCTGATGATGACGAAACACAGGTGCCAACTGCTGCGTCTTTCTGCAGTGTGCAGACTGAACAGGAGGTCAGGGATCAAGACTGGGTGGAAGATGATGCAGAGGACGATGAGGTCCTAGACCCCACATTGAATGAAGGTCGTGCCACTGACTTTCACAGTTCGGAGGAAGAGGCAGTGGTGAGACCGAGCCAACAGCGTAGCAAAAGAGGGAGCAGTGGGCAAAAGCAGAACACCCGCCGCCATCTGGGACCGAGCACCCCAAAGGCAGCTTTAAGGAGTTCCCTGGCATGGCACTTCTTCAAACAATGTGCTGACGACAAGACCCGAGTGGTTTGCATGCTGTGCCATCAGAGCCTGGAGCGAGGCATTAACATTCTGAAGCTTAGCACAACCTGCATGACCAGGTACCTGCATGCAAAGCATGAACTGCAGTGGAGTAAACACTTTAAAAACAAGGAAGTCACTCAGGCTCCCCTGCTACCTCTTCTGCCGCCTCGGCCTCTTCCTCCGCCTCTGGAAGAACGTTGGCACCTGCCGCCCCAGCAAACAGGGGATGTACCACCAACACCACCACCTCCGTCACCAAGCATCTCAACCATGTCACACGCCAGCGTTCAGCTCTCCATCTCACAAACATTTGAGAGAAAGCGTAAATTCCCACCTAGCCACCCTCGATCCCTGGCCCTGAATGCCAGCATTTCTAAATGATTCTCCTATGAAATGCTGTCATTTAGGCTGGTGGACACAGACAGCTTCAAACAGCTCATGTCGTTTGCTGTCCCACAGTATGTTGTTCCCAGCTGGCACTACTTCTCCAAGAGAGCCGTGCCTTCCCTGCACAACCAAGTATCCAATAAAATCAAGTGTGCACTGCGCAACGCCATCTGTGGCAAGGTCCACCTAACCACAGATACGTGGACCAGTAAGCACGGCCAGGGACGCTATATCTCCCTAGCTGCACACTGGGTAAATGTAGTGGCGGAGAGCTGTTTGGCGCACGTCCTTCTGCCGCCAAGGATCGCAGGACAACATTCTTTGCCTCCTGTTGCCTCCTCCTCCTACTCGGCTTCCTCCTCCTCTTCTTCCACCTGCTCATCCAGTCAGCCACACACCTTCACCACCACCCGGGGTAAACGTCAGCAGGCCGTTCTGAAACTCATATGTTTGGGGGACAGGCCCCACACCGCACAGGAGTTGTGGCGGGGTATAGAACAACAGACCAACGAGTGGTTGCTGCCGGTGAGCCTCAAGCTTGGCCTGGTGGTGTGCGATAATGGGCGAAATCTCGTTGCAGCTCTGGGACTAGCTGGTTTGACGCACATCCCTTGCCTGGCGCATGTGCTGAATTTGGTGGTGCAGAAGTTCATTCACAACTACCCCGACATGTCAGAGCTGCTGCATAAAGTGCGGGCCGTCTGTTCGCGCTTCCGGCGTTCACATCCTGCCGCTGCTCGCCTGTCTGCGCTACAGCGGAACTTCGGCCTTCCCGCTCACCGCCTCATATGCGACGTGCCCACCAGGTGGAACTCCACCTTGCACATGCTGGACAGACTGTGCGAGCAGCAGCAGGCCATAGTGGAGTTTCAGCTGCAGCACGCAAGGGTCAGTCGCACTGCGGAACAGCACCACTTCACCACCAATGACTGGGCCTCCATGCGAGACCTGTGTGCCCTGTTGCGCTGTTTCGAGTACTCCACCAACATGGCCAGTGGCGATGACGCCGTTATCAGCGTTACAATACCACTTCTATGTCTCCTTGAGAAAACACTTAGGGTGATGATGGAAGAGGAGGTGGCCCAGGAGGAGGAGGAGGAAGAGGGGTCATTTTTAGCACTTTCAGGCCAGTCTCTTCGAAGTGACTCAGAGGGAGGTTTTTTGCAACAGCAGAGGCCAGGTACAAATGTGGCCAGCCAGGGCCCACTACTGGAGGACGAGGATGAGCATGAAGCATGGTCACAGCGGGGTGGCACCCAACGCAGCTCGGGCCCATCACTGGTGCGTGGCTGGGGGGAAACGCAGGACGATGACGATACGCCTCCCACAGAGGACAGCTTGTCCTTACCTCTGGGCAGCCTGGCACACATGAGCGACTACATGCTGCAGTGCCTGTGCAACGACAGCAGAGTTGCCGACATTTTAAAGTGTGCGGACTACTGGGTTGCCACCCTGCTGGATCCACGGTACAAAGACAATGTGCCCACCTTACTTCCTGCACTGGAGCGTAATAGGAAGATGCGCGAGTACAAGCGAGCGTTGGTAGACGCGCTACCGAGAGCATTCCCAAATGTCACAGGGGAACAAGTAGAAGCCCAAGGCGAAGGCAGAGGAGGAGCAAGAGGTCGCCAACGCAGCTGTGTCACGGCCAGCTCCTCTGAGGGCAGGGTTAGCATGGCAGAGATGTGGAAAAGTTTTATCAACACGCCACAGCTAACTGCACCACCACCTGATACGGAACGTGTTAGCAGGAGGCAACGATTCACTAACATGGTGGAACAGTACGTGTGCACACCCCTCCACGTACTGACTGATGCTTCGGCCCCATTCAACTTCTGGGTCTCTAAATTGTCCACGTGGCCAGAGCTAGCCTTTTATGCCTTGGAGGTGCTGGCCTGCCCGGCGGCCAGCGTTTTGTCTGAACGGGTATTCAGCACGGCAGGGGGCGTCATTACAGACAAACGCAGCCGCCTGTCTACAGCCAATGTGGACAAGCTGACGTTCATAAAAATGAACCAGGCATGGATCCCACAGGACCTGTCCATCCCTTGTGCAGATTAGACATTACCTACCTCCCCTTAACCATATATTATTGTACTCCAGGGCACTTCCTCATTCAATCCTATTTTTATTTTCATTTTACCATTATATTGCGGGGCAACCCAAAGTTGAATGAACCTCTCCTCTGTCTGGGTGTCGGGGCCTAAATATCTAACAATAGACTGTTCCAGTGTTGGGTGACGTGAAGCCTGATTCTCTGCTATGACATGAAGACTGATTCTCTGCTGATATGAAGCCCGAATCTCTGTTATAGGACCTCTCTTCTCTGTCTGGGTGCCTGGGCCTAAATATCTGACAATGGACTGTTCCAGTGTTGGGTGACGTGAAGCCTGATTCTCTGCTATGACATGAAGACTGATTCTCTGCTGACATGAAGCCAGATTCTCTGCTATGGGACCTCTCTCCAATGGATATTGGTTAATTTTTATTTATTTTATTTTAATTTTAATTCATTTCCCTGTCCACATTTGTTTGCAGGGGATTTAACTACATTTTGCTGCCTTTTGCAGCCCTCTAGCCCTTTCCTGGGCTGTTTTACAGCCTTTTTAGTTCCGAAAAGTTCGGGTCCTCATTGACTTCAATGGGGTTCGGGTCGGGTTCGGATCCCAAACCTGAACATTTCCGGGAAGTTCGGCCGAACTTCTCGAACCCGAACATCCAGGTGTTTGCTCAACTCTACTTATGAGGCAATATTTTTATGCCGTTCTTACTACTGGGGAGGTCCCTTCATATTCACAAACATTTAGTCCTCTCTCACACAAGTGAGTTTTCCCATACGGGTGCAATGCATGATGTGAACACATAGAACCTACTTTGAATCCTGACCCATTTATTTCAATGGGTCTGTGCACATGAGCGTTATTTTTCACACATTATTTCCGCGTTCAGGAAAAATCACAGCATGTTCTATATTCAGTGTTTTTCACGCAGTCATGGCCCCATAGAAGTGAATCGCGCTTTAGTGAAAAACACATTGCATCCGAATGCAATGCATTTTTCAATGATGGTTGGTAGGAGATGTTAGTAAATCAGTGTTTTATTTTTTTATGTCCATTTATTAAATTGATTTTTCGAACGGCGAGATGGTTAAAAAAAAAAACCCTGGCTCCTTCCCTATTTTTGAATCCACGCCACAGTCACTGCGTCTCCACCGTGCAATTTACTGTCACACCCGATATGAGTGGTATTTTCTGTAGTACTATTCTCATCAGTTTAATCCCTGTTACGTCCCCTATCCATTGTCAAATTAACGACATCCTGAAATAATTTTGTTCTGAACTCTGTACTTGCTTTGTATTGGAATTGATGGGGATTTTTTAAATTGTCTGCGTTATTTTTAATTAAAAAATCATAATAAAGTCTCTTAATAGTTTATTTTATGTATTAAAAACCCATACAACTTAAAAAAAATGAAAAATTATCCAGCCGATCGCTTTTAGTCTGATCATAATGAAGCAACGGCCTTATCTGGGGTGTGGCAACATTGCCAACACACTCATAGAGGTGATGATCGCTTCATTGTGATACGCAAGCCCCTTCACCACAAGGTACCGATCACGAAGGGGAATTGACACATGTATGTGCCTTTTTTTTGTTTTTGCAGCCACAGTGCAGCACTAGAGGCCAGAAAAATTAGGCATGTACACATGCCTGAAAAATTTGGAATTGTTGCAGAAAAATTGATGTTTTCCAGGCAGAAAGGTGACTAAAACATTGCGGCTTGAACCCTAGTTGGTGGCGGAGAATTCACGAAAGTCATCCGGTATGCAGACATTAAATACAGCAGCGTGGGGACCATTTTGAGGCCAAGGCATGTCATCAGGCCTTTTGTTAGTCAAACGTATCCCCCACTGTTAGTCCCTTCGGGATCAATGCCTCATTCATCTTAATGAAGGTGAGGTAATCAACACTTTTTTGAACGAGGCGACTTCTTTTGTCAGTGACAATGCCTCCTGCTGCACTGAAGGTCCTTTCTGACAGGACACTTGAAGCGAGGCAGGCCAGAAGTTCTATCGCAAACTGGGATAGTTCAGGCCACAGGTCAAGCCTGCACACCCAGTAGTCAAGGGGTTCATCGCTCCTCAGAGTGTCGATATTTGCAGTTAAGGCGAGGTAGTCTGCTACCTGTCGGTCGAGTCATTCTCTAAGGCTGGATCCCGAAGGGCTGTGGCGATGTGTAGGACTGAAAAAGCGCTGCATGTCCTCCATCAACAACACATCTGTAAAGCGTCCTGTCCTTGCCGTCATGGTAGGAGGAGGATTACTTTCACCTCTTCTCCTGTTAGATTCCCGTTGTGCTGTGACATCCCCCTTATAAGTCGTGTAAAGCATATTTTTTTGTTTGGTTTTGAACTGCTGCATCCTTTCTGACTTCCGGTAATTTGGTAACATTTCCGCCACTTTCTGCTTATACCGGGGGTCTAGAAGCGTGGCCACCCAGTGCAGGTCGTTCTCCTTCATGCTTTTTATACGAGGGTCCCTCAACAGACATGACAGCATGAAAGACCCCATTTGCACAATGTTGGATGCCGAGCTACTCATTTCTCGTTCCTCGTCCTCACTGATGTCATTGACGGTCTTTTCTCCCCCCCCCCCAGCCACGTAAAACACCACAGGTCCCAGATAGGTGACAAAAACGAGCACCCTGGGATGCCTGCTGTGGTTGGTCTTCCTCCTCCTCAAAGCCACATTCCTCCTCTGACTCCTCTTCCTCATACTCCTCTTGCAGTGTTGCCGCAGGTCCGGCAAGCGATGATGACAAGTCTGTTTCTGGTGGTGATGGTGACCACAACTCTTCCTCTTCACGCTCATCTACAGCCTGATCCAGCACTCTTCGCAGGGCACGCTCCAGGAAGAAAACAAATGGGATGAGGTCGCTGATGGTGACTTCGGTGCGACTGACTAGGTTTGTCACCTCCTCAAACGGACGCATGAGCCTACAGGCATTGCGCATGAGCGTCCAGTAACGTGGCAAAAAAATCCCAGCTCCGCAGAGGCTGTCCTAGCACCTTGGTCATACAAATACTCGTTGACGGCTTTTTCTTGTTGGAGCAGGCGGTCGAACATTAGGAGTGTTGAATTCCAACGTGTTGGGCTGTCACAAATCAAGCGCTGCGCTGAATGTCTGCAAAGTGCGCCATGGCCGTTTAGGAACGCCTGAAATGGCCACACACCTTCCTGGCCTGCTTGAGGACGTCCTGTAAGCCTGGGTACTTAGACACAAAGCGTTGTACAAAGCATTGCACGGCACATGTGACAACTTGCCCAAATTCAATGCCGCCAACAAATTGCTTCCATTGTCACACACCACTTTGCCGATCTCCAGTTGGTGCGGGGTCAGCTGCTGGTCCGGTGTGGCTCTCTGCTTTCAGGCAAGTCAACCCCAAGACAGCGTGACACTGTCGTATCCGGGATGTGGAATAGCCCCTGGGGAGCTAGGGGGATTCAGTTGATGTGCAGCCAGACGCCGCAGCAGAAGAGGACTCAGCCGAGGAGGTTATGGAAGAGGATGGAGTAGGAGGAGTAGAGGAGGTGGCAGTAGGCCTGCCTGCAAGTCGTGGCGGTGTCACCAACTCTGCTGCAGAGCCACGCATTCCATGCTTGGCAGCCGTCAGCAGGTTGACCCAATACGCAGTGTAGGTGATATACCTGCCCTGACCGTGCTTTGCAGACCAGGTATCAGTGGTCAGATGGACCCTTGCCCCAACACTGTATGCCAGAGATGCCATGACTTCCTTTTCAATCATATAAATAGAAGTGTTGGAATCGCACTCACCAGATCTTGAGGTCAACCGAAATGCAGCAGCCCACCTGGAGTCCAAGATTCATCGAGGCTCCCTCATAATGAGTCCAAGAAAAGCAATGGAGGCAGCATGTCCGGTAAAAAAACCCTTTAATGGGCACAGCCAAGTGAACTTAACGTGCAGAAGTTGTGACGTTTCGGCCGCTTCACAGCCTTTATCAAACACACTGTGTAGTTTAAAAGTACCTGTTTAAATATATTAAAACACACCCACTGCCAATGGAGTGGCCAATAACACAGGACAAGAGATGCTGATGTCATCAAGAATGCGCCCACAGGTGCTCCTACTAAGTGTCTCAATCCTATATGTTAGGTCCCTTATCCAACATACCTGCAGAGCACACATGTATCACGGCGTACCCAGGCTTCTGGTGCGCATGTCGGGAGAGAGGGAACAGCGTCACCGGCCTCTTCACTCCGAGCCAGCTGATCGCAGGCAGCTCCGCCCCATCATCTCGCGTCATCACAACACTCCCGGCATGCGCACCGTTGCCAGGGACGCCTGGGAGTCAAATCATCCCCGCCGCTTACCAGCAATCGCTCCACAGCATCACGTCCACAGCGCCAGCGGACAAACCCTGGATCAGGCGGCACGATCATAGTGACTCACCTGTCACTTGCGTCCTCTCGCGCAATGAGGGGACATCCGCACATGAGCAGGCAGCAACACCACGCCTCCAGCCGAAAGCCCGGCCTTGGTGACGCCGTGGCTCCGCCCTCCCCATGTCCGTCCCCCCCGCATTGCCAGAGACGCAACCGAGGTCTAAACCCGCCCCTTGCTGTGACGCGCGGCGTGGGACGACCGCATTCATGTCAGGGGTAAAGGATAGACCCCAACCCTATATGCCATACCGTGCTCTGATCCGTGCGGACCAGGGAATAAGTGAAAAATGTGCATAAAACGGAATACAATTAAACAAACACTACACAGAGAACTAGTTACCATGGTCTCCTTATACACTTGATACTGAGAATTCTATATTGATTCCGAACGGTTGCAGGGCTCTCAATTCAAAGATCCACTTAAGTTCCTTCTTACGCAGAATCCGATCCTTGTCCCCCCCACGTCTCAGAGGGCCGACAGAATCAATGATTCTAAAGCGTAGTTGGTTGACCGAGTGCCCACGCTCCACGAAGTGTTTCGCCACCGGCTTGTCTATCTGAGCCCTACGGATATTGCTCTTATGTGAGTTGATACGCTCCCTGGCCTCCATTGTGGTTTCCCCAATGTAAATAAGGCCACATGGGCACGTGATCATGTATATCACGTCCCGTGACCTGCATGTGTAGAAGTTTTTTATCTTATAGGGCTTGCCACTATAGGGATGGGCAAAGGTATCTCCCTTGAGCATGTTGCCACAGTTACAACAACCAAGGCAGAGAAAACATCCCAACCTCCTTGGTGCCAGATACCTCTGCCCATCCCCCTGTGGCTCACCAACCTCCGTCCTCACCAATTTGTCACGCAGGTTGGTCCCTCTCTTATATGCCATCATGGGGAAACCCACAAACTCCTCCACCATGGGTAACCCTTTTTGTAGGATGTGCCACTCTTTGCGAATAATCCGCGCTATGTCGCCACTCTTGGCTCCGTACGTAGAGACGAACGGAATCCGTTTAGCGTCCCTCTCCTTCACCTTCCCTTGGAGCGTGGACTCTCGGTCAACCTCCCCCACTTTCAGCGAGATCTTCTCCACTAGTCGTCGTGGATACCCCCTCTCAAGGAATTTCCTCCCCATCTCCTCCACCCTCCTCCCGAAACGCTCCTCCCCCGATACCACCCGTCTCACCCTCAACATCTGACTCCAGGGTAACGACTCTACCATCCGTCGGGGGTGGTTACTCCTGAAGTCTAACAGATTGTTCCTGTCCGTCGGTTTGTGGAAGATATCAGTTTCAATACCTCCCTCCTTAATATGTACCATCACGTCCAGAAATTGAAGGGAAACCGTCGACATTGTCATGGTGAACCCCAACCCGGGCACCATGTTATTGAGGAACTCACAAAAGAGCTGTAGTTCACCTTGGGAACCTCCCCACACCACAAAAATGTCATCGATGTAGCGCCACCAGCACCGGGCTCTCCTGAATAAGTCAGCCTGATAAATGAGTCTGTCCTCCACCTCTGCCATAAACATATTGGCGTACGTGGGCGCCACGTTCGAGCCCATGGCCACTCCACGCAATAGTTGGTAATAGGTGTTCCCAGGCATGACTTCCTTTTCAATCACTGAGTAGAGGTTTGGGATTGCCTTATTAGAAAAAAATTTCGTCTGGGTACCTTCCACTGTGGTGTCCCAATAGCGACAAATTTTTTGAAGGCCTCAGACTCCACCAGCTGGTATGGTAAAAGCTGGCGGGCTAAGAGTTCCGTCAAGCCAGCTGTCAGACGCCGGGCAAGGGGGTGACTTTGTGACATTGGCTTCTTACGCTCAAACATTTGCTTTACAGACACCTGACTGTGGGCAGATGAGATGGAACTGCTGAAGGTGAGAGGCGGAGTGGCGGTTGGTTGAGAGGGGGCAAGGAGGACAGCAATGGTTGATGTGGCTGAAGATGCTGGACCAGGAGGAGGATGGTGGCTTTGCGTTTGTGTGCTGCTTCTACTCGTCATCATGTGTTGATCCCATAGGCGTTTGTGATGTGCGATCATGTGCCTTCGCAAAGCAGTTGTACCTAGGTGGGTGTTGGATTTCCCACGACTCAGTTTCTTTTGGCACAGGTTGCAAATGGCATCGCTGTTGTCAGAGGCAGACACACAAAAAAAATGCCACACTGCTGAGCTTTGCAATGACGGCATTCTCGTGGTGGCAACAGCATGTGTTGATTGGCGTGCTGTCTGGCTGACCCCCGGTGCCGATACATGCTGTCTGACTGTGCCACTAGCTCCACAGGAGCACATCGTCATCATCAACCACTTTACTTGTATCTGACACCTCAACAAAGGAAGCAGCAGCGGGTACAACAGCATCATCATCATCACACTGTACGTCCATGTGTGTAATGCTGCCTGACTGAGACATATCCCTGTTATCTACATCCCCTGGCAATAATGGTTGCGCATCACTAATTTCATACAACTGATGTGTAAATAACTCCTCTGAGGGATCAAGTGAAGCAGCTGTGGTGGTAGTGGTGGCAGGCGAGAGAGTGGTAACTTGAGAGCAGGTGACTAAAGCTGAGCTGGAGGAGGATGGTGCGCCAAGGTTCTTAGTGGAAGCTGTTGAAGATTGGGTGTCCTGTGTAAGCCAGTCAACTATTTTCTCCGAATTTTTTGGGTTCAGGGTACGTGGCCTCTGAACACTGGGCATTATTCCAGGGCCAGTGGAAATCACAGCACCACGACCACGACGGCCCCTGCGGGGTGGCCTGCCTCTGCCTGTCATATATTTTTTTTTATGTGAAGTGGTACTATGCGTGCAAGGTACTGTGCCAACCTATATAAGTGGTGGGCAGTGGGCACAGTACAGTCTATGTGGGCCTGACACACACAGGCTTGCAAATGTGATTATATCACCGAAAATTTTTAAATAGATTTTTTTTTATCTGCAAGGTATTTGAGTGAATGACATCCTGTAATGGTATGTGTGGAGGCCTAGCAACTATACAGTATGTGTGGGCCTGACACACACGGGCTTGCAAATGTGATTATATCACAGAATTTTTTTTAATAGAAATTCTTTTTCATCTGCAAGGTATTTGAGTGAATGACACCCTGTAACGGTATGAGTGGAGGCCTAGCCACTAGCCAGCATACAGTATGTGTGGGCCTGACACACATGGGCTTGAAAATGTAATTATATCACAGAATAATTTTAAATATTTATTTTTTTTATCTGCAAGGTATTTTCTGTCACACCCTGTATGAATGGTGTGCACACAGTGCTGTCTGTGACTGAGCCTGCAGCCTCTCACACACGGGCAGCCAGGCAACTGCAATATACACTCACCTAAAGAATTATTAGGAACACCTGTTCTATTTCTCATTAATGCGATTATCTAGTCAACCAATCACATGGCAGTTACTTCAATGCATGTAGGGTTGTGGTCCTGGTCAAGACAATCTCCTGAACTCCAAACTGAATGTCAGAATGGGAAAGAAAGGTGATTTAAGCAATTTTGAGCGTGGCATGGTTGTTGGTGCCAGACGGGCCGATCTGAGTATTTCACAATGTGCTCAGTTACTGGGATTTTCACGCACAACCATTTCTAGGGTTTACAAAGAATGGTGTGAAAATGGAAAAACATCCAGTATGCGGCAGTCCTGTGGGCGAAAATGCCTTGTTGATGCTAGAGGTCAGAGGAGAATGGGCCGACTGAATCAAGCTGATAGAAGAGCAACGTTGACTGAAATTACCACTCGTTACAACCGAGGTATGCAGCAAAGCATTTGTGAAGCCACAACACGCACAACCTTGAGGCGGATGGGCTACAACAGCAGAAGACCCCACCAGGTACCACTCATCCCCACTACAAATAGAAAAAAGAGGCTACAATTTGCACAAGCTCACCAAAATTGGACTGTTGAAGACTGGAAAAATGTTGCCTGGTCTGATAAGTCTCGATTTCTGTTGAAACATTCAAATGGTAGAGTCCGAATTTGGCGTAAACAGAATGAGAACATGTATCCATCATGCCTTGTTACCACTGTGCAGGCTGGTGGTGGTGGTGTAATGGTGTGGGGGATGTTTTCTGGGCACACTTTAGGCCCCTCAGTGCCAATTGGCCATTGTTTAAATGCCACGGGCTACCTGAGCATTGTTTCTGACCATGTCCATCCCTTCATGACCACCATGTACCCATCCTCTGATGGCTACTTCCAGCAGGATAATGCACCATGTCACAAAGCTCGAATCATTTCAAATTGGTTTCTTGAACATGAAAATGAGTTCACTGTACTAAAATGGTCCCCACCGTCAACAGATCTCAAGCCAATAGAGCATCTTTGGGATGTGGTGGAACGGGAGCTTCGTGCCCTGGATGTACATCCCTCAAATCTCCATCAACTGCAAGATGCTATCCTATCAATATGGGCCAACATTTCTAAAGAATGCTATCAGCACCTTGTTGAATCAATGCCACGTAGAATTAAGGCAGTTCTGAAGGCAAAAGGGAGTCCACGACCGTATTAGTATGGTGTTCCTAATAATTCTTTAGGTGAGTGCATATATTAAAAAAAAAAAAAAAAAAAAAAAGCACACTGATGTACCAGGGCTTTTTGGGGTGCTGTCAGGACACTGTCCTTACAGCAGATGAGTCTGTGGACACAGAACAATGCCCTAGCTAACGCTTTCCCTATTGAATCAGCAGCAGCAACACTCTCACTCCTCTCACTGTGAATGCAGCTTCCGAATGAATCTAAAATGGATGCTGTCCAGGAGGTAGGAGGGTCTGGGAGGGAGGGTCTGCTGCTGATTGGCTGGAATGTGTTTGCTGACTGTGAGGTACAGGGTCAAAGTTTACTCAATGATGATGTATAGGGGGTGGACCGAACATTGCATATGTTCTCCCGCAGCGGCGAATGCGAACAAGCTATGTTCGCCAGGATCTATTCACCGGCGAATAGTTCGGGACATCACTAATGACAGATCCTGCAGGCGTCCTCTTTGCAGTCCTTCATCTGGTGGACCTTCTTGCTGCATTTCCTACAGACCTGCGGCATATCAGGGTAGTAGACGAGGGCCGAAGAGTTGCCCAAGGAAAATGACTGTGGCAGGTGCTGTACGCCATCCGGGTCTGAAGGGTCCTTGTTGAGACGGATGATGACGGACCACTTGCCGGTCCAGAATCCGTTTCCATCCAAGATGTGGGTGGGATCCCTCACCACTGTGCAGAACCGCTTCAGGAAGGTGACGATGTCCTTGCCTGGGACGTCTGGATTCCGCATAGAGATGGTCACTCTCCTTTCTTCCCTCTGTACGGGGCAGCTGCCCACAAAGCGCATGAAAGGGGATTCCGGTCTCGCTGCTTTCACCATCTCCCAGTACCTTTTTCAGATGGCCACGGAAGCAAAAGTGATCCAGAACATCCCTGTGAAGAATGCATGGATGGATACCAATTCTGGCTTTGTAAACCCCTGTTCCAGGACCATCTTCTTACCAAACACTTCCTGGCTCATGTCCGGTACTCTCCCGCCCACCTCCTTCAACTTCAGGACAACCGTCTGCCTCATCCAGGGAGCCAGGGCCGGACTTCTGGTCTTCCTGTTGTTTCGGAGGAGGACCTTGCGCCGCCGGGTCAGTAGCCGATGAAGTGGAGGCTGAAGGGTCCTGGAGGGCTTCTTCCGTGGCCTTTCTTCTTTCTGTGGTGGGCTTCTTGGTCTTGTTCTTGGAAGGGTTGGAGGTTGAGGTTGAGGCCATGGCTTCTTCCTTCTTCCTGCCTTTCTCTCCCTGAGAAATCTTCACAAAGCACCCCTTTTTGCCACAGGGGGCGGGGCTATGCAGATTCCATCTTGCTGGGCGGAGCTTCTTCTGGCGGAGGTCTTCGCCGAGCTTCTTTTCCTCGTCAGGGTCCCCCGAGGCCGGAGTCTTCAGTCCTCATCGTCGGGGTTCCTCGTTAAGTCTTCACAAAGTCTTCTCCTGGATCGTAGTCGGAGAAAATCTTCCAGTGGTCGTGTTCGGGCTGTCGAGATCCAAGTAAGCACTGTCTAACGTCGTACACAAAGACTATTAAGCCACAGGCCAAGAGGAGGTCGGAGACCAGAGCACTCTTGTTCCCTGGGGAATAGCCCTACACCCAATAGCAGCAGTGAGCTGAAGCTGAATTTAATCAACGATGCTCAAAGGCAGAGTGCAGGGGATACCCTCAAGGACCTGGGCCGGCAAGTCAAAGCAGACTGATAAGAACAGATTTTTTATTTATTTTTTAATCAAAAAGCTTATTCTACATCTTAGAAATACTCACTCAAATTTGGATTAATCTAACAAAACATTCCACATATATACATTCCAAAATGTTGCTGCTCTTTAAAATATATATATCTCACTAAGAGCTAGCTTAGTACAGTCCTTAAACTCAATACTATCATGACTGAACACTAGGATATTTCTGCATTTCCACAGGGCATTCTTGACACAGTTTAACATAATCCACAAGATCTTCTTCTTCTCTGGATCCTTAAGGTCACATAGTCCATACAGCACCACCTCATGATCTAGCCTTTTCAAGTCACATGTGTGTTAAAGAATGGTTCCTACATTTCTCCATACTTTTTGTGCATATATACAGTTCCATAACACATGCAACGTAGATTCGTCTCCTGCACAGCCTACTCTGGGGCATTTTGATGTTGAACTTAGGCCTCTCCTATGTTGGAACTCTTTAGTAGGTAAACATGCATGCATGCTCATCCAAGTTAAGTCTTTAAGATTGTTTGACAAATATGGTGCATTGCATAATTTCCAGCATTCTGCAGATTTCTCAGATGTAAAATTTGCCACCGGCACTATTTGCTGCTCACTGTCCATTAACCATCTGATTTTCCTAGCATTGCTTAAGATATTACTTTGATATTTACCTAAATCATAAATTCTAATAATCTAATCAATTACAAGGTATTGCTTTGGTGGGGTTAACGGCAGTTTTATCCATTTCCTTTTGCGGAAACAATGCCCCACTGTATATCTTAGAAAAAAAGCCCATGTATTGTCCGTATTAATGGTTTTGACACATAGGGCAAAATACTGTAGATACAGGAACCTTTTGAAATCTGGAATTTCCTTGCCTTCAAATTTTTTGAGTTTGTACATAGTCTCTCTCTTTACTTTTTCAATTTTTGAGTTCCATATGAACTGGAAACAGATTCTTTGTAGGCATTTGACACAGTTTTCTTTTGGCAGAAACATTTGGCTTAAGTATAGCATTATCTGGATTATTAGGGCTTCAATTATTAAGTTTTTCCCTTCTATTGTTAGGTTTCTAAGTTTCAAAAACTCTATTTTCTTTTTAGTTTTCTCTTTTGCTAATTCCCAGCTTTCGCTAACCAAATTTGTTTTGCTGAAGATGACTCCCAATATTTTCATTTGTTCTGGCTGTATTTTAATATCAGTAAAGTTCACATCAGTCCATTTGCCTATCAAAAGGCATTCAAATTTTTGCCTGTTTATTCTGAATCCCGAGTCTTGACAAAAGAATTTAGTAGTCTGTAAAGCTCTTCTAAGAGATGCTGCTGTAGTACAAAAAATAGAAATATCGTCCATGTATGCCTTGGTTTTAACTGCCAATCCACTTCCTCCCGGTATGGGCACTCCTTTTATTATCTTGTCTCTTCTTAATGCTGCCAGAAGTGGTTCTAATGCGCACACAAACAGAATTGGTGATAAAGGGGCACCCTTGTTTTACCTCGGAATGTAAGGGCACTTTATCTGATAGAAATCAATTAATCGCTACTTGACAGTAAGCTTGCTTGTATAATAAGGAGATCAACTTGATGATACTTGATGGAAAATTCGTTCGTTCTAGTACTTTCCACAAAAATTCATGTGAAGCACGATCGTAGGCTTTCATAAAGTCCAGTGACAGGACTGCTAAATTTTGACTTCTTTCCTCTTGGTACCAGATGCAGTCCTTAATGATATTTAGGTTTTCACTAACACTTCTACCCGGGATTCCACAAGTTTGATCTTTATTGATTACTTTGCCAATAACTTGTTTTAATCTATTTACAATGATTTTGGCTAATATTTTATAGTCCACACTTAATAGGGTTATCGGCCTCCAGTTTTCCAGATTTTCCTTTGCTCCTTTTTTATATATTAATGTTACCTTTCCTCTTCTCCATGATTCCGGAAGAATATCAGACTCCATGGCTTTTCTAAATATTTGCAGTAGATCTTTCTATAAAATATTCCAAAAGGTCTCGTAAAATTCAACTGGTAGTCCATCTACTCCCGGCATTTTTCCTTTTGCAAAACTTTTAATGGCTTTGTGGAGTTCATCTGTTGTCAGCTCTACTTCTAGCGCTTCTTGGTCTCTCTTCTCTAATATATTTTCCAAGCCACCTAGTGTATCAGAAACAAATGCATCATCAATTTCTTTTTTACTAAATAGTTCTTGATTAAAACTGTTGAGCTTCATTTAGTATTTCTCCTTGTTCAGTTTTCCCTGCTATACTTGTGATAATACTCTTTTGTTCCATTATTTTTTTGAAGAAATATGTCGAGCATTTCTCACTTTCCTCCAGATGTGTTACTTTTGCGTTGAAAATAATCTCTTTTCCTTTTGAATCTATGGCTTTTTTATATTTTGTTTTGTCTTTTCTATTTCGTTGGCGACATCTATACCAGCACCTTTCAATTTCAAGTAGGTTTGCAGCTTAGTATTGAGATCTTTGAACCATTTTTGTCTGTCTTTCGCTTTCTTTATTCCCATTCTTAAGAAGTACTTTTTCACTTTAGTTTTAGTAAACTCCCACCATTCCAATATCAAGGAAAATCTTCTTTTCCAACTAGACCATAGTTTGTAGTTTTCTATGAAACCTTTTATGATTTCTTCATCCTTTAAAAGGTTAGTATTTAGTCTCCACATTTCTTTACCTTTTTCTTCTCCTGTTGTTTTGATTTGGGTAATAAGCATTTTGTGGTCTGAGAAGATATTTTCTTTTAATGACATAGTCACGGGTTGAAATACAATAGAGATGAACACATAATCCAGCCTTGACTGGACTGCAGAATTACTCCATGTATAGCCTGGGTCGTCTTTGTTCACTGTATTCCAGATATCCACCAATTTAAAGACTGCAATTAAGTCATTTTATTGTTTCATTGTTTTATCTGTTCTCCTTTGATTTTCACCAGTTCTGGTCTCCTGCTACAATAACTGGAGATGATCCTGTCAGAATATTGAATGTTTCCCAGCAATTCTGCTCTCTCATGAACATCCAGCGAGGCATATACGTTAAGTAATTTTATTTCACATTTGTCCACTTTTATTTTGGCCAAGAGTGCTCTCCTGGGAATTATTTGGGTAAATGAAATAATTTGATACTTCTTCCCCTTGAACAGAATTCCAACACCTGCTGCTTCATTTTCATTGTTACCTGACCCTATAGATGGCCCAAAAGTCCATTCATCTCCTAAGTCTTTGTAGTCTTGGGAGTACTCAATCCCGCATTCTTGCAGAAATATAATATCGCTCTTAATCGTTTCTAAAAATGAAAATAAGGTGGTCCTCCTGGTTGGCCCCTTTAAACTGAGATTGTCTTTTTCATCAAGTCCCTTCATCAGATTCTGATATTTTGCCTATCAAGCTTTTAACAGGATCTTCAGAGATGGAAAACTCTATATTTGCCTCATTTGATGATGTTATTTCTACTGGAAGAAGTTCTGATTGCAGGTCTAACATAGTTGATTTTTTAATAACTCTTCTTTGATCAGCTTTCTCAGCTTTCCTTTTTTTCTGTCTTTCCATGTCCATTTCTTCTGCTCCTCCAAATCTCTCTTCGGGTTCCTTGATTGAGGTCGAGGATCTCTCCTTTCTTTCAACCGTCACCCTACTTGAGGTTGATTCTTCTGGATTCTCCACAGAAGCACACGGATTAGCACCTTCACCAGGTTGTTGCGCTGATGTTGATTCTTCTCTCTGCTCCGGAATATCTTTGATTTGTTCTTCAGTTACTTCCATCTCGGATTGTAATCTCTCATTAATTTCAGCTGGAGTAGGCGCTCTTGGCTTTGGGGAGGGTTGTATCTTCAGTACATCTGCCCATGTTCTATGAGTTGGGGCCCTCACGCCCATTCACCACCATGTCTTCAGGTACGTTCTAAGCCGGTATCTCCCTGTTTATACTTCTGCTGGGGACCTCTGCACGTATCCATAGTGAGTCTCTCTATGTATCCATGATATTTATTGTTTACATTGTGATCCCTATTAGAGTATTCTTACTCCCACGGTCTGCTTTTTCATGGTTTCAATACCATGTGCAGATTCACTGTGTTTTTCCCCTGCAATTAACAGGGTTACTTGTATAACTTGTTTACAGGTATTGTGTAGAGCTTCCACATTTGGCCATTTGGGTCATCTTTGAACGTATATTAGTACTTGATCTTTGTACCTGTCAATGTGTCATTATTTATAGACATTGTGGTGTCTGTGACCCTGTGCTTCTCCGTATTCTTGCAATCCTGTAGTAGCTCCATCCTTTGTATTTTATCAATAAATTTATATCTTTTTATACCATTTTCCACTTGTTCGTTTTGGTTTACCTCGGATGTTATACAAGTGGTAATTGTAGCTGTCTAGTTGACAGGTGGCCTTCTGTAGGTTAATAGGAGCTCAACAAAGGTCTGGACTCTCCCCGGAGGGAGACACCAAGGGGTTTGACAGGGGGGTGAGGAACCAATGGCCACACACACCCCCCTAGACCTCAAGGAGGGGGTACCCGTAAGGGTGCCACAACCCTGAAAATCCTGAAAACACTGAAACGTGTAAAAGTGCACGGACATTCAGCCGGAAATATAAAGATTGCTCTCTTGTCAAGGCCGAAGCCGAGCCAAGAAGAGTGAGTGTGCTAAAATGTGTGAAAGGAGAGTGCGTGAAAATGTGCCATCACTCAAAGGGATCCCACCCCCAGCGAGTTCTGGCACCCCAGGGTCACTACTCCTGGGGCACTATTGCGCTTTGGGCTTCCAAACAACTCAGCCCCCTGGCTTCGATCCAGCAGAGCCCTTTGTCACCTAGCAAGGGTACCTTGAAACCCAAGCCGTACACGCTAGGGATGCTGTGTGGTTCACTGCTCTCCTCCATACCGTACTGCAAGCCCCCAGGTATGCCCTGTACGGATGGAGTTTACAGTTCAGGAGCCAGGCTCCACTGGACTGATCAGAACAGATTTTTTTTTTTTTAAGTTGACTTTTTAAGTTGACTATCCCAAAGGGATATATTTTTATTAAAATCAATCTTTACATAAAAAAAATCATAATAAATTAATAACAGTTTTACAGAAACATATAGAATTAAGATATTATAATATTATATAATTGACCCCCATTCTCTTAAAAACCATTTATGGCACATAAAAGGAGCATTTTTTTTGTCTATTAAATAATATTTATACATTTCTTCTAAAACCATTTTTAAAACATTTTCTTCAGAAATGTTTTTTAAAACATAAAATATTCCTGGCCACCCACAGAGCTGCTTTAACACAGTTGGTGATCTTCCGTGCCATCGTCTTTTTAATCCTTGATGGGCATTCCAGACCTCCATAAAATACACCGTCCATTGTTAAAACCTTTAATCCGGAAATCATCTTCATTAAGGGGAGCATTTTAGTCCATATCTTCTGTGCAAAATAGCAATACCAAAATAGGTGAAAAACGTCCTCCTCCTCTCTGCATGCTCCCCTGGGACATTCTGTGGTGCTGGTCAATCCTCTTTGGTGCTGGAATGCCCGGCATGGAATACACTCGTGCATGCAGCGCCAGGCCAGGTCTTTCTGAGAATTAAAAAGATAATTAATATTAACTTATTTCCATACTTGCTTACATTTATTTTCGTTAATATTTTAAATAGGAACCATTATCTTTTTATCTTGAATTTCTTTTAAAATTCTTCTACTATTTTTTAAATCTTCTACCCTTTTTTTACTTAAATTAAAAGAGGTCACTATTTTTTCTAAAATCTTATAAGAATTAGGCAGGTTTAAAGCATATGGGGAATTTAAAACCATTTCAAACCATTTGTTTTTCCTCATAAAATAACCAGTACAATAACGTAAAAAATAAGACCAATAATTTCCTTTAAAAAGGGTATTAAAACACAAACAGAAGTATTTAATTAAAAGGAAGGCTTTTATATCAGGAAGGTCTTTGCCGCCTTTATGCTTGGTAAGTACAAATAAATCTCTCCGTAATTTGTCCATCCTAGAGCCCCCCCAAAAATTAAAACAAGCTTTGTTAACTTTTTTAAAAGACTATTAGACGGAGGAAAAACCATGCTTAAATACATAAAAATTGGTAAAATAATCATTTTTAATATTAAAACCTTGCCTTCCATTGTTAACTTTCTCATAATCCACATGCATATCTTTTTGTTTATCTTTTCTGTTGCCGCGTCCCAACTCCATTGGACTCACTGAAGGTGACGCCTAAAATTTTTACTGTTTCAGACTCAGGAATGTCAATGTCCCTTAAAATCATGTCTCAAATATTTAAAATACAACTTTTATTAAAATTGAATTTAAAACCGTTCAACTTGTTTGGAGGCTTTTTGGATTGACAGGGTGTCCCTACAGATTACCGCCACATCGTCCATGTACCCCACTACTTTGGCCTCTAGTCCCCCTCCGCCTGGCAGGGGGACACCATGTATCTGCTTGTCTTGTCTTATCTTGATTAAAAGAGGCTCTAGGGCGCAAATAAAAAGTAGTGGGGACAAGGGACAGCCTTGTTTCACCCCTGATTTTAAAAGGACATGCTGAGTCTTAAAACCTCTGATTAAAATCTTAATTGTACAATGGTCATAAAATGCTCTCAAGGATTGTATAAAACCTTCTGGTATACCCATTTTCTTTAAAACCTGAAAAAGATAAAAGTGTAATACACGATCAAAGGCTTTTTCAAAGTCTAAAGATAAAATCGCCACGTTTCCCTTTCTCTCCTTGACATCATTAATAGTGTCTTTTAAAAGATTCAAATTATCCCAAATACTTCTCCCAGGCACCCCGCAAACCTGGTTCTGGTGTATTATTTTTTTCAGTCTATTTGCACACAGTTTTGCCATTATTTTCTAATCACAACATAATAACGTAATCGGCCTCCAGTTTTTAAAATCGGTTTTATCACCTTTCTTGTAAAGTAGGGTTACTTCCCCTTTTCTCCAGGAGCCCGGGAGAGATTTTTCCTTTAAAACTTCTGTAAAAAGATCAAACAAATCCTCTTTTAAAACGCTATAAAATGTGATATAAAATTCAATGGGTATACCATCCAGACCAGGAACTTTTCCCTTCTTAAAACTTTTAATAGTTTCTAAAACCTCTTGTTCTGTTATATCCTGTAATAAAATCCTTGAGAGTCATGATCTAAAACACTTTCAATCACCCTCCATTTTTTCCCACCATTCTGAAATGGGCATTTGGGGATTTCTTACCCGTCTGCAGGTGATAAAATCGGATAAAATCTTCGGATCCTTTAAAAGAGAGAAATTCAGTTTCCATGTTATTTTCTTTTTACATCTACCATCATACTGTATCTTAAAATATAATAACTTATGATCTGAAAATAAATTAGATAAAAGCTCACAACTAAAAGGCAGTATTTGATAAGAGCAGAAGATAAAATCAATTCTGGACTTACAGTTGATATTTCTTCAGGTAAACTATTACATTTTTTTAAAGCGTCAGTGAGTCGGAAATCTAAAATTATATCTTTTAGCAGAGAGGAGGATCTGTCATAATTCTGACTCATCGCGTTAGAGAACCGGCGTTCCCCTCTTAAAATACAGTTAAAGTCTCATGCTAAAATCAAAGGTTCCGAGTCATTAATAAATAAAGGTAAAATTCCTAACATTTCTATTCTTTCTTTTTTATCTGCTGAACCATAAAAATGTAAAAACTGCCATTTAACACCATTAATAAAAGCTTTTACTAAAAAAATTCTCCCCGGTAAAATCTCACTCACATGGTCAATTAAAACATTTCCCTTAAATAAAATCGCGACACCTCTGAACTTGCTTCCATTCGACCCCGACCACACTGAGGGTCCATACTTCCAGTCTTCATGATATTTTTTTATAGTTTTGTTTATGGGCTACACAACACTCTTGTAAAAAGAAGACCGTAGCAGTAAAAACAGATAAATAATTAAAAAGGGCTACTCTCCGGGTTTTTGAGTGAACACTCCTGGTGTTAAGGGAAATACCTGTTAAAAAAGCCATGGTAAAAGAATAAAAGGGGAGTTATTACCTTTTAAGATACCCAGACACAGCTTCAGATGGCGTCAGCGGGACCAGAGGTTTTGCTTCCGCTTTCTTTGTTGTCACCACCAAAAGCCCCAGATGTCACTGTATTCATAGAACCTGGAAAGGAGCTGCCCTCGATCAGCAGATCCCCCCTCCAGCCAGCGCCTCTTCTGCGTTCCAGATCGAGTCCATTGAAAGACTTTCAGGTATCGGAGCCGCTGCATCATTCCTCTCCCTTTCTGGGGCAGAGGTTTCATTTAGTACCGTTTCTGGCACTGTGTTCTCTGTTTCGACCATTCCAGTTTCTATTTCACCACTTGGGTGGGGAGGGATGCTCTGCTGGGAGCCTTCAGGATCAGCCCAGGCTTCCCCCCCTGGCTCTCCTCCGCCTCCACGCAATCCCTCCTTTTTTTTAGATACCGCGGCTCCACCGGGATCCTCTGCGGTGCTTACCGGCTGAGCAGGGACAGAGTGCGGGCCAGGCGGATCAGCTTCATTCGGCTGGCCCCTCTCCGTATCTGGAGGGGGTTTGTCCGTTGGCTGATCACTGGACTTCCGCTTCTGTTTATTCCGTCTTGGTTCTCTCTGGTCACCTGGTTGGGGGGGTCCACTGGTAGTATCCATTTGTTCTTCCGTACTTCTCTTTGGCTTCTCTCCTTGGGGTTGGGGTTCCGCTTGTTCCTCTGGTTGCTTCTGCCGTCCTGGCTGCGCCTTGGGTTTAGAATAGGGACAATTACAAGAAAGCTGACCAAACTTTTGACACAAATAGCATTTTTTTCTGGCTGTACATTCACTTATACTATGTTGGGTACTGTCACAATTTTTACAAGTACTTTTGCAGTTTTCCATAATGTGTCCATATTGTTTACACCTTCTACAGTATGATGGTATACCAGAAAAAAACATGTCACCTACCATGTCTCCCAGTTTAAAACGAGCTGGCGGTAAAATGTATCCTCCTGGGAATTTTGGGTCATGGCAACAGGTTACCTTATACAACTATTTAGATGTCCAAATCCCGGCACTGTTTAAAATTTTAGTTACAGAGATTTTTTTTTTTCAAAAGGTAGCTAAAAACGCACTAACAATATTTACATCGGCAAATGGGCAGTACATTTTTATAACTTCATTTCTTGTCTCATCAACTTCATGCCCCTATATTTTTAGACCTTCCACTCTTTTATCACTAATAGAGTTGAGCGAACACCTGGATGTTCGGGTTCGAGAAGTTCGGCTGAAATTCCTGGAAATGTTTGGGTTCGTCCCGAACCCGAACCCCATTGAAGTCAATGGGGACCCGAACTTTTCGGCACTAAAAAGGCTGTAAAACAGCCCAGGAAAGAGCTAGAGGGCTGCAAAAGGCAGCAACATGTAGGTAAATCCACTGCAAACCAATGTGGATAGAAAAATAAATAAAAAAAAAAAAAAAAAAAAAAAGAATTAACCAATATCAATTGGAGAGAGGTCCCATAGCAGAGAATCTGGCTTCACGTCACTCACCACTGTAACAGTCCATTGTCATATATTTAGACCCAGGCAGAGGAGAGAGGTCCCGTAACAGAGAATCTGGCTTCATGTCAGCAGAGAATCAGTCTGCATGTCATAGCAGAGAATCAGGCTTTACATCACCCAACATTGAAACAGTCCATTGGCATATATTTAGGCCCCGGCACCCAGACAGAGGAAAGGTTCATTCAACTTTGGGTTGCCTCGCAATATAATGGTAAAATGAAAATAAAAATAGGATTGAATGAGGAAGTGCCCTGGAGTACAATAATATATGGTTAAGGGGAGGTAGTTAATGTCTAATCTGCACAAGGGATGGACAGGTCCTGTGGGATCCATGCCTGGTCCATTTTTATGAACGTCAGCTTGTCCACATTGGCTGTAGACAGGCGGCTGCGTTTGTCTGTAATGACGCCCCCTGCCGTGCTGAATACACGTTCAGACAAAACGCTGGCCGCCGGGCAGGCCAGCACCTCCAAGGCATAAAAGGCTAGCTCTGGCCACGTGGACAATTTAGAGACCCAGAAGTTGAATGGGGCCGAACCATCAGTCAGTATGTGGAGGAGTGTGCACACGTACTGTTCCACCATGTTAGTGAAATGTTGCCTCCTGCTAACACGTTGCGTTTCAGGTGGTGGTGCAGTTAGCTGTGGCGTGTTGACAAAACTTTTCCACATCTTTGCCATGCTAACCCTGCCCTCAGAGGAGCTGGCCGTGACACAGCTGCCTTGGCGACCTCTTGCTCCTCCTCTGCCTTGGCCTTGGGCTTCCACTTGTTCCCCTGTGACATTTGGGAATGCTCTCAGTAGCGCGTCTACCAACGTGCGCTTGTACTCGCGCATCTTCCTATCACGCTCCAGTGCAGGAAGTAAGGTGGGCACATTGTCTTTGTACCATGGATCCAGCAGGGTGGCAACCCAGTAGTCTGCACACATTAAAATGTGGGCAACTCTGCTGTTGTTGCGCAGGCACTGCAGCATGTAGTCGCTCATGTGTGCCAGGCTGCCCAGGGGTAAGGACAAGCTGTCCTCTGTGGGAGGCGTATCGTCATCGTCCTGCGTTTCCCCCCAGCCACGCACCAGTGATGGGCCCGAGCTGCGTTGGGTGCCACCCCGCTGTGACCATGCTTCATCCTCATCCTCCTTCACATCCTCGTCTTCCTCGTCCTCCAGTAGTGGGCCCTGTCTGGCCACATTTGTACCTGGCCTCTGCTATTGCATAAAACCTCCCTCTGAGTCACTTCGAAGAGACTGGCCTGAAAGTGCTAAAAATGACCCCTCTTCCTCCTCCATCATCGCCCTAAGTGTTTTCTCAAGGAGACATAGAAGTGGTATTGTAACGCTGATAACGGCATCATCGCCACTGGCCATGTTGGTGGAGTACTCGAAACAGCGCAACAGGACACACAGGTCTCGCATGGAGGCCCAGTCATTGGTGGTGAAGTGGTGCTGTTCCGCAGTGCGACTGATCCGTGCGTGCTGCAGCTGAAACTCCACTATGGCCTGCTGCTGCTCGCACAGTCTGTCCAGCATGTGCAAGGTGGAGTTCCACCTGGTGGGCACGTCGCATATGAGGCGGTGAGCGGGAAGGCCGAAGTTACGCTGTAGCGCAGACAGGCGGTCAGCGGCAGGATGTGAACGCCGGAAGCGCGATCAGACGGCCCGCACTTTATGCAGCAGCTCTGACATGTCGGGGTAGTTGTGAATGAACTTCTGCACCACCAAATTCATCACATGCGCCAAGCAAGGGTTGTGCGTCAAACCGGCTAGTCCCAGAGCTGCAACGAGATTTCGCCCATTATCGCACACCACCAGGCCAGGCTTGAGGCTCACCGGCAGCAACCACTTGTCGGTCTGTTGTTCTATACCCCGCCACAACTCCTGTGCAGTGTGGGGCCTGTCCGCCAAACATATGAGTTTTCAGAATGGCCTGCTGACGTTTACCCCGGGCTGTGCTGAAGTTGGTGGTGACGGTGTGTGGCTGACTGGATGAGCAGGTGGAAGAAGAGGAGGAGGAAGCCGAGTAGGAGGAGGAGGCAACAGGAGGCAAAGAATGTTGCCCTGCGATCCTTGGCGGTGGAAGGCCGTGCGCAAAACAGCTCTCCGCCTGGGGCCCAGCTGCCACTACGCAGTGCACACTTGATTTTATTGGATACTTGGTTGTGCAAGGAAGGCACGGCTCTCTTGGAGAAGTAGTGCCGGCTGGAACAACATACTGTGGGACAGCAAGCGACATGAGCTTTTTGAAGCTGTCTGTGTCCACCAGCCTAAATGGCAGCATTTCATAGGCCAGTAGTTTAGAAATGCTGGCATTCAGGGCCAGGGATCGAGGGTGGCTAGGTGGGAATTTACGCTTTCTCTCAAATGTTTGTGAGATGGAGAGCTGAACGCTGGCGTGTGACATGGTTGAGATGCTTGGTGACGGAGGTGGTGGTGTTGGTGGTACATCCCCTGTTTGCTAGGCGGCAGGTGCCAACGTTCCTCCAGAGGCGGAGGAAGAGGCCGAGGCGGTAGCAGCAGAAGTGGCCGAGGCAGCAGCAGCAGAAGAGGCCGAGGCGGCAGCAGCAGAAGAGGTAGCAGGGGGAGCCTGAGTGACTTCCTTGTTTTTAAGGTGTTTAATCCACTGCAGTTCATGCTTTGCATGCAGGTGCCTGGTCATGCAGGTTGTGCTAAGGTTCAGAACGTTAATGCCTCGCTTCAGGCTCTGATGGCACAGCGTGCAAACCACTCGGGTCTTGTCGTCAACACATTGTTTGAAGAAGTGCCATGCCAGGGAACTCCTTGAAGCTGCCTTTGGGGTGCTCAGTCCCAGATGGCGGCGGTCAGTAGCAGGCGGAGTCTCTTGGCGGCGGGTGTTCTGCTTTTGCCCACTGCTCCCTCTTTTGCTACACTGTTGGCTCGGTCTCACCACTGCCTCTTCCTCCGAACTGTGAAAGTCAGTGGCACGACCTTCATTCCATGTGGGGTCTAGGACCTCATCGTCCCCTGCATCGTCTTCCACCCAGTCTTGATCCCTGACCTCCTGTTCAGTCTGCACACTGCAGAAAGACGCAGCAGTTGGCACCTGTGTTTCGTCATCATCAGAGACATGCTGAGGTGGTATTCCCATGTCCTCATCATTAGGAAACATGAGTGGTTGTGCGTCAGTGCATTCTATGTCTTCCAGCGGAGTCTTCAAACAGCATAAGAGACTGCTGCTTAACTTGAGGCTCAGACAGTTTCCCTGGTATGCATGGGGGTGATGTGACAGACTGATGGGGTTGGTTTTCAGGCGCCATCTGTGCGCTTTCTGCAGAAGACTGGGTGGGAGATAATGTGAAAGTGCTGGATCCACTGTCGGCCACCCAATTGACTAATGCCTGTACCTGCTCAGGCCTTACCATCCTTAGAACGGCATTGGGCCCCACCAAATATCGCTGTAAATTATGGCGGCTACTGGGACCTGAGGTAGTTGGTACACTAGGACGTGTGGCTGTGGCAGAACGGTCACGTCCTCTCCCAGCACCAGAGGGTCCAGTAACACCACCACGACCATGTCCGCTTCCTTTACTAGATGTTTTCCTCATTGTTATCGTTCACCACAACAACAAAAATATTATTTGGCCCAATGTATTGAATTCAAATTCAGGCCTTTTTTTAAAGTCACCTAACACTATCTGGCTATCTATTTAGGTACCGTATTACACTAATACAGGCACAGCAGTAACCACAGATTTAGCTGACTATAAATTTGAGGCCTATTATTTAGGCGCTGGGTGACAGGTATACGTTTACAGACAGAATTAGACTGGGATATGCACAGTAGCGTGTGTGTGAAGTTATTGAGAATGACCCTATGTGCACCTTGAATCTTATATACCCTTTTAGGGATAGATTTAATGTAGGTCTGATACAGCAGAAACCACTAAATTAGGAAATTTCAAAATTGGGAATTGTATTTCAACCCTGAACAAAAACTGTGCTTTGACGGACACTAAATAACTTGACCAGCTACAGCAATAATGACAGATTTGGATGAATATAAATTTGAGGCCTATTATTTAGGCGCTGGGTGACAGGTATACGTTTACAGTCAGAATTAGACTGGGATATGGCCAAAAAATAACCACACTATTGATGGTTAAATGCACTTGGTGTGACAGCTTGACCCTGATGTAGGATATAGCCAAAAAACAACCACACTATTAAGGGTTAAATGCACTTGGTGACAGCTTGCCCCTGATGTAGTATATGGCCAAAAAATAACCACACTATTGATGGTTAAATGCACTTGGTGTGACAGCTTGACCCTGATGTAGGATATAGCCAAAAAACAACCACACTATTGAGGGTTAAATGCACTTGGTTACAGCTTGCCCCTGATTTAGTATATGACCTAAAAATAACCACACTATTGATGGTTAAATGCACTTGGTGTGACAGCTTCATCCTGATGTAGGATATAGCCAAAAAACAACCACACTATTGAGGGTTAAATGCACTTGGTGGCAGCTTGTGCTGGCACACCACAATACACAAAATGGCCACCGATCACCCCAGAAAAAAGTGACTGAAAACAGTGAGCAATTCAATAGCAGCAGTTCAATCATCCACAGCTGCAGATAGATCTCTGAATGAAGTCTTTTGGAGGAGTTAATCACTGCCTAATCTCGCCCTAACCTCTCCCTATACTGATGAGAGCAGAGTGACGTGCGGCGCTACGTGACTCCAGCTTAAATAGAGGCTGGGTCACATGCTGCACTGGCCAATCACAGCCATGCCAATAGTAGGCATGGCTGTGACGGCCTCTTGGGGCAAGTAGTATGACGCTTGTTGATTGGCTGCTTTGCAGCCTTTCAAAAAGCGCCAAGAAAGCAACGAACACCGAACCCGAACCCGGACTTTTACGAAAATGTCCGGGTTCGGGTCCGTGTCACGGACACCACAAAATTCGGTACGAACCCGAACTATACAGTTCGGGTTCACTCATCCCTAATCACTAAGTATTGACGGTAATTTTGCCATAAAATCTTTAAAAATACTATTTTGCATTAAAGTTACATCATAAATTCTACGTTTCGGATAATCCTGTATAGCTAAAATGTCATGTTTTTGTACCCCATAAACACCGTCTAACACTTATCTTATCAAATTTTCTAGGTTGTACTTCTCTTTTTCTTCCTCGGTTACAAACAGGCGGACTGTGTCTTTTATTCTGGCATATTCCGGGATTTGGTTTTCTTCCTCTTGTTGGGGTACATTCTTTTAGCTCTTCTGTTCCTCCTCTGGTTCTTCCTCCACTGGTTCCTTCTCCGGCTCTTTCATCTTTAGAATTTCTCCTTTGGAATTCCTCCTCCTTCTTTAGTTTTTTTCCTCCCACAAGGGTTTAGCCTTCTCCTTTCATGGGTTCAGGCCCTTCTCCTCCTCCTCCTCCTCCTCCTCTTCCTCTTCCTCTTCCTCTTCCTCCTCTGCCACCGGGTCCTCCTCCGGGGTCCTCTGCCATGATGTTAATTGTTTTTTTTTTGTTTCTCTCTGAAATCAAAGAAACGTGTGCTCCCCTAGATGTCAAAAGACTCCTAGGGGTAACGGGGATCACAACCTGACGCCCCCCCCCCGGGACTAAGCCTCTCTCCCAATAGCAGCAGGGGGGTGAAATCCAGGTTATAAACCTGAAGAATCCCCCCAGGCCGAGAGAGAGTTTGTTCGGGTCCTACCTTCTTTTTTTTGTATAACTGTCTTTTTATTGAAGAAAAGGTACAGTAATAAAAGTACACTTTTACAATTTTTTCATGTAAACATTTGACAATCAAATGGGAAAAGTAGCAGGAATGACAATACAGATATATCCTCAAAGTAGTAATCCTAACAATCCCAATCGAATGTCATCATGTCGTAATAGATCCTGATAGCCAGGTAAATAATACCCACACTCTAATATGGTAGTATATACTATAAAGACAAAAATAGGAGACAAGACAAGACACATAAGGATAGACATACAACAAGGGGAAGAGGGTATTAATCGCTGTTATCAAAGAAGGTATCCCAGGGTTGCCAGACCTTACTAAACTTATCTACCGTATTATTAATAACTGCTGTCAGATACTCCATTCTTCTAATTTCTGTGATACTAGTGAACAGTTCTAATTTAGTAGGTATGTCCTGCCTTTTCCAAAACTGGGCAATAAGGCGTTTCGCCGCTGAAGAGACATGAAGTACTAAACAAAGCACTGGCTTCTTTAGCATTGTTGGAGGCATGTTTAATAGAAACATGTATGGGTCCAATGAAAACGTGACATTAAAAAGCTGCAATAAAAGATGCTGGACTTCTTTCCACAATGGGAAGATGACTGGACAGTCCCAAAAGATGTGGAATAGAGACCCTTGACCAGAATCACACCTCCAACAAGTACCGGAAACCGCAGGGTTCAAATGCCTAAGCAACTGGGGGGTATGATACCAGAACATTAATGTTTTATATGAATTCTCCCTGAAGGTCACACAGGTGGATGACATTGCAGCTCTATGCCAGATAAGCTGCCACTCATTTGGCGAAATGTCACGTTCAAGGTATCTCTCCCATTTAGCCATATGCGCATGTCGCAAGACCTGAGGTGGTTCCGGGGTTAAAAGAAGGACATAAATATCTGATATAAGACCCTTAGTAGATGTCCAGAGTTTGCACAATTTTTCAAACTGTGTCAGGACGCACACTTTTGTACCTCGAAACATAGAGCTAAGCAGATGTTTTATTTGCAAATGCTGCCATCTAGAGGACTCGGGAAGATTATACCTCTCCTTAAGCAAATCAAAAGATATAATCTCCAGCGTTCTATAATCCACTATATCAGCAAATCTAAATAGCTTATTAGAGAACCACGGCTTAAAAAGCGTACCCTGCATGCCTATCGGGAACACGGGGTTGAATAAAAATGAGGTCAGAGAGGGTCTATCGGAAACCAGTGGGAATATAGGTTTACAACATTTCCAGATGGAATATGTGTGTGACATAGGGCCAAGCAACTGGACAGAGCAATCATTAGGTAAAGGAGACCACAGGAGGGCATTGGGGTGAATGGGGGCTAACCAGAGTTTTTCAATCTTTATCCATCTAGAAAATGCCTGAAGTGAGGATCACGCCGGGATCCGACGCAAATGCGTAGCCCAATAATATTTCGTTATGTCTGGGAGCCCCAAACCGCCCTGTGTTTTAAGAGCAGTTAGGGTGCTGCATGCAATTCTATGCCTCTTCCCATTCCAAACAAACCGAAGGATAGAAGATTGTAATACGTCCCAGCAAAGAGATGGGTAAGGACATCCACTTAGCCATAAGTGTATTAAGTTCTTTAAAAAGTGGGATAAAATTGTGAGTGTACAGGGTACCATATGTTTTTGTTAGATTCACTCCTAAATATTTAAGGGTAGTGTCATTCCACTTAAAATGATAATTGTTTTGTAAATTATTCAGGATATCTGGGGGGAGATTAATAGGCAGTGCTTCTGTTTTTGCCTTATTTATCTTATATCCAGATAACTTCCCATATTCCCCTATCACCTGAAATAAATTTGGTAGCGAGACATGTAAATTCGGGTCCTACCTTCTGACCTCCAACCAAGTGCAGCACACAAGATTATTATTTTTTTTTAAACCATTCAGTATGGTTGGTAATATAATCTACAGCATGCGCTATAAAACTACATTACTTCCCATTCATCCTTATGGTCCATTTTTATTAAAGAAATAATAAAATATTACATAAAATCATATATGCAAACAACACTGTGATTAAGTATATAAATCATATGGGACATAACAAGAAAAAAAAAAAAAAAAACTGCAAAACAAATTATAATACAACCAACTTCTTAAATTTTTTAAATTTCCATATTCCCTCGGCATCAAAGTCCTCACCCATCCTAAGATTCCATAGATAACAAACATATAATTTTTACACATTCATTCACGTCACACACCTCTCTCTTATAAACATACATGTTCCTTGCATCCCAGTCATCATTAGCCACAAAACTCTATTCTTTCATTTTGCATTCAAACCAATCCCAAACAAAAAGAAAGCATATGTCAGAAAACTCAAACCAGTCAACTCCTTAATTAAATTCCTTAACTTTTTAAACACTGGTTGCGCAAACTCACAATTCCCAAAAATATGTAAAATACTCTCAGTCCCTCCACAACTCTGCCTCGGACAAACATCACTCCTCACTAAGTCACGCCTCTTCTGCACTTCTCTTACAGGCAACGCCCCTTGCATACTCAGCCATACCATATCCCGCTGTTTGTTAGACATTCCATCCATACTTATATTCTTCCATACTTTCTTCGACTCTAAAGTAGACAACAAATTAATATCTTCAATCACCTCATCTTTCCTACAAACCTCTAACACTTTCTTTTTATTTTTTAATTCACATACACTCAAACCAGACAGACCCTTCTTTTTCACAAAAAGTTCCATACCTGAATACCACAAAGGACATGTAAAAGCAACAGGTTGACGCAAACTCCTTTCACACCATCCCAAATGACACAGCAACCAACCACCCGTATATCTCAACATACCCGCTACTTTCCCACTCCCATTAAACAATCTCAAAACATTAACTAAAAAATTAATCCCTAAATAAAATTCAATATCTGGAAAATTTAAACCCCCATTCATTCTATTTTTCATAACAGACACACGCTTCACTCTTTCCATTTTAACCCCCCAATAAAACAAAAACAAAATCCGATTAATTTTCCTGATCTCTAAATTTGTAGGGGGGAATACATTCCCAACAAAATGGGTAAAATAACACATTTAATAATTAATATTTTCCCTGAAAAATTTAGATCCCTCAATTTCCACATATCTGTTTTCCTAATCTTATTTTTCACCTCCACCCAATTCTCATGACCATTCAAACTCTCCTCAAATTTTATACCCAACACCTTAATACTATCTACAACTTTTACTCCCAAATCTGACACAACACATCCATCCCCAAAGCACTTCACCTCACATTTATTCCAATCTACTCTAAAAGCAGATGCACCACAAAACAGATCTGTTAGTAATTTGGCTCTCTGTAATTCGGCCTTACTTTCACTAATCACACAAACATCATCCATAAAACCAAGAGCTTTCACACATTACTCACCTCTCTCATAAATGTATCTTTTCTAAACAGGCAGAGTAAAGGCTCTATGGCACAGATAAAAACAGCTGGTGATAGTGGGCATCCTTGCCTCACTCCTGAGCCTATCGAGATCCAATCACTTTCAAACCCATTCACTAATACACGACTCCCAATGTCTACATACAAACTTCTCACAGCATTAACAAAAACATTTGGAAAACCCATTCTCTCAAGAACTCTAAACAAAAACACATGCAAAAGTCTGTCAAAGGCTTTCTCGAAGTCCAATGAAAGCACACTTATATTTCTCCCTCTCTGCATCCCGTCCCATAAAATATCTCTCAATAAACACAGATTACCAAAAATACTACGCCCAGGCACTCCACACACTTGTTCCTCTTGTACTACCTGAACTACAACACCACTCATCCTTTTTGCTAACAATCTTGCATATCCTTTATAGTCAACATTCAATAAGGTTATCGGCCTCCAATAACGCAAATTATTCTTATCCCCTTTTTGAAACACTAAAACCACCACGCCTTCCCTCATAGTCTTACTAATTTTACCCATTTCCCACATATAATTATATAACTCAAATCACTATTTAACACATCCCAATATTTCACATAAAATTCTACCGGTAACCCATCCCTCCCCGGCATCTTATTCCTAGCCATACTAAAAATAACATCCCTGACCTCTCCTTCATAAATCTCCTTATCTAAAGCCCCCCTGTCTTCTAACTTTATTTCCCCCTCTAATACCCCTAATACTTCCTCTCCCAAACTCATATCTCTCCATTTTTCTTTATACAATGTCTTATAAAAACCTTTTACCACATTCATAACATCTTCTCCACCAACTTCAACATCATTTGAGTCCAACACTTTATCTAAATCCGTTTTAACATTCACCACCTTTTGAAAGAAAAACCTTGAACAACTTTCATCTTTCTCCATTGCCTCCAGTTTAGCCTGATATATAATTTTCTTCCCTCTCTCTCTCAACAAAGCACAGTCTCAAATTACACTCATCATACCTCTTCCTCTTTCTGCCCATTTATAACTCATGTTTTTAAAGAAATCTTTCACCTTTCCTTTCACCCAGTCCCACCAATCCAATACACACTCAAACTCAATTTTTTTCCGTTTCCACACAACATACAATTTTTCAAATTTTCCCCTTATCAAGTCATCATCCAGCATACTTCTATTCATTTTCCATACTCCTCTTCCATAATTCCTTCCACTCTCAACTTCCAATGCACACACTCATGGGCAGAGAAACCCACCCGTGATTGAAAATAATTTTTAACAAAAACATAATCTAAACGGGAATGTATTCCACTCCTATCAGCATGAAAAGTTGCAGGTATAGGATCAATTTTACAAATTTTCACAACATCCCTTAAAAGCATTATCTTGCATGCTTTGCAAGAAAATACCACTAGTGACATCCATTTTGGTCCCCTGTAAGTGGCAGTTTATATCCCCAACAACAATGCTTGGAATCCTGCCTGGTAAAAAAAGGTTAATTTTTTCAAACAACTCTTTCCTTAATAACTTTAACATAAATCATCAGTCACCACCCAGGTTCTATTACTATATATCTATCAATAATAAAAGACTTATTTTTAACAAGAAAACCAACCCCATTGTTTTTGTTAGAGGAAGAGGCTGACCAAAGGGATTCCCCCAATGATCATTCAGTTTTCAGAGGGATTTCTGTTAATCCACATTCCTGCAGGCAAAAAAGGTCCCCAGGTCTAGAAGCAATATCCTCTAGTATGGCAGCTCTTCTAGCCTTATCTTGACATACCCTCACATTGAGGAAGCTCACCGAAAACTTAAGGAAAGGAAAAAACGAAAGAAAAACATAACATCATGAATTTGGCTGCATCTGCATAACCTGCACCATCTGATCCACCTGCTCGTCAATCAGATAGTATGAAGAAGCCCCACTCATGGGACTCAACAAATCAACAGCCGAACCCAAAATAGCAAAGGCATTTTCTGAAGCAAAATCAGGCGAGGCAGGTGGTGGTTGCCCACACGGAGGAGTCGCAACCTCAAAGGGCTCTGTGGCAGGTTCTCTTTTGGCCCTTTTAGCCGATAACTTACTCCAACCATCCTCTTCTGCATTATCTTCCCCAAAAACAAAAGTTCCTCCAGAACTCTCTGGAATGACTGGCTCCTCTAAGAGTACACAAGGGGAGGGGACATCCTGCCCCTGCTGATTTCCCCCTGCTGCCTCCATATGTTCGGGACCCAAAACCTTATTCTGTTCGTGATCAACAATACCCGGCTGGGCATCCCCTGGCAGCACTTCTGCCTCCAAATCACCACATTCAGCAGAATAGGCGTCATAGTTCCCATCCGGCCTACTTGGTTTCCACCTTTTTTCAATTAACTTTGTAGTTTTGCTCAGAGCATCAGCATAACTACGACCAGGTATCAGTATTTTTGGACAATTTTTACGCATGTGGTCAGTCTTGCTGCAAGTCTCACACTTCCTGGCTTTGTCGCATTCTCCCGCCATATGGCCAGGTTCGCCACAGTTCCGGCAGCATTGACCCACTGTGCACTCGTCAGCCACATGGCCGAAGTTAAAGCATTTCCTACAATATTTGGGTTGGCCATCATAGTATAAATAGCCTCTATAACCACCAATCGTGAAATTGGAGGGTGGATGCTTCAGACCTCCAATGCCATCTGGAGAGGGAGATAGTCTGAGCCAGTATCTGTGTTTCCAGTAGCAACGCCCCACCTGTCAAAAAGTTTTTGGGGCCCTCTTAGGCTTGTTGAAAATTGTAATAAGAAAGCTCTTACCAAATCCATTGGCGTAAATCGGTTGAAAAGATGGACAGTCACAGTTCTTTCCTCCATCAAGTAGTCTGGGAATATGGAAAACTTGTGCATAATGGACGATGAATCTTCCATCTTTAAATTCTTTATCTTTTCGTAGAGATTGCAGCAGATTCCTCCTTCCACCAGGGTTAGATCAAAGCATCCTGACTTCAGAAAATCCTTTAAGCAAAGGATGCAGGATAGGTCCAACTAAAGCATCTTGATGATAACCTCCTCGATCATCGTCTGTCTTCCAATCTGCGGAATGAATTCTGGCAAAACCAGGAAACGTAGTGTGTTCCTCACACCCTGGCACTCCATTTCTGGAAAAAGCAATAGACGATCGCCTCATGGTTCCCCGGGACTAGGCCGCTCCCCAATAGCAGGGAGGTAGAACGCAGGCTATAAACCTGCGCCCTCCTCCCAGGCTGAGGAGACGGGTACCCAGGGACTCTCAGCCAGACACAAGCATTTTCCTACACTTAATCTAGCCAAAAGGCCGAGAAGCGATAACAAGAAAAGGGTTCGCCCTACAGGCCGATGGTCCCCAATGCAGAACACTTGTGAAGGCGATAGCCTACAGGCCCCAGTTGCCCCAGTTGCAGAGACAGTCCGGGAGGCTTCTTTCTATCACAAACCAGGGAAAACGTGCGTCCTACGCTCTGGAATCGCCAGCATGCTCCTCTTCGTGTTTTTCCATCTGCATAGCTCCACCCACCAATTTTGGTCACGCCTTTTCTTTGCACGCAATTCCTGGTGCCAAAGCACGCCAAGCAGAAAAACTGATAAGGAGTGAATGGAGAGTAGTGAAAAAAAAAAGAAAAAAAGTGTATGCATTGTTGATTGTGATGTCACGGCCCCATTGTTGAGTGTTCAGTCAGGGCCCTTGTGATGTCATCCACTGACCTGACCTTACTTGACCTCTGACCTGACAAGCCTCTTGTGACACGTGCAGTGTTCCGTCCATTGTCCAGACAGACAAGGTAGGTCCAGCTGTTGCTGATACATAGGAAGTGCTGGACTACTTTTTAGCCCCCAAGTCATCCATCCAGTTCAAAAGATCCACAAGAGGGAGACACAGGCAAACAAACTTTACTTATTTACTAAAGCACTAGAAAAGCAAATTGGTTACATCCAGCCAACTTGCTACAAAAGGGTCAATTCCCAGGAACAACTGCCCAGGTGTGCACAACAGGCCCAAATCAAACCCAAGGTGCGTGGAGTGGAGGTCCAAACACTTCATTCAGGTGATAAGCCAATTAACCCAACAATTAAGCCATCAATCTTAATTAGGGATGAGCGAACCCGAACTGTATAGTTCGGGTTCGTACCGAATTTTGGGGTGTCCGTGACACGGACCCTAACCCGGACATTTTCGTAAAAGTCCGGGTTCGGGTTCGGTGTTCGTCGCTTTCTTGGCGCTTTTTGAAAGGCTGCAAAGCAGCCAATCAACAAGCGTTATACTACTTGCCCCAAGAGGCCGTCACAGCCATGCCTACTATTGGCATGGCTGTGATTGGCCAGAGCACCATGTGACCCAGCCTCTATTTAAGCTGGAGTCACATAGCGCCGCCCGTCACTCTGCTCTGATTAGCGTAGGGAGAGGTTGCGGCTACGACAGTAGGGCGAGATTAGGCAGATTAACTCCTCCAAAGGACTTGATTAATCGATCGATCTGCAGCTGTGCATCATTGAGCTGCTGAAATTCAATTGCTCACTGTTTTTAGGCTGCCCAGACCGTTTGTCAGTCACTTTTTTCTGGGGTGATCGGCGGCCATTTTGTGTCTTGTGGTGCGCCAGCACAAGCTGTGACCAAGTGCATTTAACCCTCAATGGTGTGGTTGTTTTTTGGCTAAAGCCTACATCAGGATGAAGCTGTCACACCAAGTGCATTTAACCAGCAATAGTCTGTTTATTTTTTGGCCATATACTACATCAGGGGCAAGCTGCGCCTGTCACCAAGTGCATTTAACCCTCAATGGTGTGGTTGTTTTTTGGCTAAAGCCTACATCAGGGTGAAGCTGTCACACCAAGTGCATTTAACCAGCAATAGTCTGTTTATTTTTTGGCCATATACTACATCAGGGGCAAGCTGCGCCCGTCACCAAGTGCATTTAACCCTCAGTAGTGTGGTTGGTCAAGCTGTCACACCAAGTGCATTTAACCAGCAATAGTCTGTTCATTTTTTGGCCATATACTACATCTGGGGCAAGCTGCGCCTGTCACCAAGTGCATTTAACCCTCAATGGTGTGGTTGTTTTTTGGCTAAAGCCTACATCAGGGTGAAGCTGTCACACCAAGTGCATTTAACCAGCAATAGTCTGTTTATTTTTTGGCCATATACTACATCAGGGGCAAGCTGCGCCCGTCACCAAGTGCATTTAACCCTCAGTAGTGTGGTTGGTCAAGCTGTCACACCAAGTGCATTTAACCAGCAATAGTGTGGTTATTTTTTGGCCATATCCCAGTCTAATTCTGTCAGTAAATCCATACCGGTCACCCAGCGCCTAAATACTAGGGCTCAAATTTATATCCCGCTAAATCTGTCGTTACCGCTGTACTGTTGTGGCTGGGCAAGTTATTTAGTGTCCGTCAAAGCACATTTTTTGTTCTGGGTTGAAAAACAATTCCCAATTTAGCAATTTCCTAATTTAGTGGTTTCTGCTGTATCAGAGCTATTTGAAATCTATCCCTAAAAGGGTATATAATATTCAAGGTGCACATTGGGTCATTCAGAATAACTTCACACACACGCTACTGTGCATTTCCCAGTCTAATTCTGTCAGTAAATCCATACCGGTCACCCAGCGCCTAAATACTAGGCCTCAAATTTATATCCCGCTAAATCTGTCGTTACCGCTGTACTATTGTGGCTGGGCAAGTTATTTAGTGTCCGTCAAAGCACATTTTTTGTTCTGGGTTGAAAAACAATTCCCAATTTAGCAATTTCCTAATTTAGTGGTTTCTGCTGTATCAGAGCTATTTGAAATCTATCCCTAAAAGGGTATATAATATTCAAGGTGCACATAGGGTCATTCAGAATAACTTCACACACACGCTACTGTGCATTTCCAAGTCTAATTCTGTCAGTAAATCCATACCTGTCACCCAGCGCCTAAATACTAGGCCTCAAATTTATATCCCGCTAAATCTGTCTTTACCGCTGTACTGTTCTGGCTGGGCAAGTTATTTAGTGTCCGTCAAAGCACATTTTTTGTTCTGGGTTGAAATACAATTCCCAATTTAGCAATTTCATAATTTAGTGGTTTCTGCTGTATCAGAGCTATTTAAAATCTATCCCTAAAAGGGTATATAATATTCAAGGTGCACATAGGGTCATTCAGAATAACTTCACACACACGCTACTGTGCATTTCCAAGTCTAATTCTGTCAGTAAATCTATACCGGTCACCCAGCGCCTAAATACTAGGCCTCAAATTTATATTCAGCTGAATTTGAATACAATACATTGGGCCAAATAATATTTTTGTTGTTGTGGTGAACGATAACAATGAGGAAAACATCTAGTAAGGGACGCGGACGTGGACGTGTTAGTGGACCCTCTGGTGCTGGGAGAGGACGTGGCCGTTCTGCCACATCCACACGTCCTAGTGTACCAACTACCTCAGGTCCCAGTAGCCGCCAGAATTTACAGCGATATATGGTGGGGCCCAATGCCATTCTAAGGATGGTAAGGCCTGAGCAGGTACAGGCATTAGTCAATTGGGTGGCCGACAGTGGATCCAGCACGTTCACATTATCTCCCACCCAGTCTTCTGCAGAAAGCGCACAGATGGCGCCTGAAAACCAACCCCATCAGTCTGTCACATCACCCCCATGCATACCAGGGAAACTGTCTGAGCCTCAAGTTATGCAGCAGTCTCTTATGCTGTTTGAAGACTCCGCTGGCAGGGTTTCCCAAGGGCATCCACCTAGCCCTTCCCCAGCGGTGGAAGACATAGACTGTACTGACGCACAACCACTTATGTTTCCTGATGATGAGGACATGGGAATACCACCTCAGCATGTCTCTGATGATGGCGAAACACAGGTGCCAACTGCTGCGTCTTTCTGCAGTGTGCAGACTGAACAGGAGGTCAGGGATCAAGACTGGGTGGAAGACGATGCAGGGGACGATGAGGTCCTAGACCCCACATGGAATGAAGGTCGTGCCACTGACTTTCACAGTTCGGAGAAAGAGGCAGTGGTGAGACCGAGCCAACAGCGTAGCAAAAGAGGGAGCAGTGGGCAAAAGCAGAACACCCGCCGCCAAGAGACTCCGCCTGCTACTGACCGCCGCCATCTGGGACCGAGCACCCCAAAGGCAGCTTCAAGGAGTTCCCTGGCATTGCACTTCTTCAAACAATGTGCTGACGACAAGACCCGAGTGGTTTGCACGCTGTGCCATCAGAGCCTGAAGCGAGGCATTAACGTTCTGAACCTGAGCACAACCTGCATGACCAGGCACCTGCATGCAAAGCATGAACTGCAGTGGAGTAAACACCTTAAAACCAAGGAAGTCACTCAGGCTCCCCCTGCTACCTCTTCTGCTGCTGCCGCCTCGGCCTCTTCCTCCGCCTCTGGAGGAACGTTGGCACCTGCCGCCCAGCAAACAGGGGATGTACCACCAACACCACCACCACCGTCACCAAGCGTCTCAACCATGTCACACGGCAGCGTTCAGCTCTCCATCTCACAAACATTTGAGAGAAAGCGTAAATTCCCACCTAGCCACCCTCGATCCCTGGCCCTGAATGCCAGCATTTCTAAACTACTGGCCTATGAAATGCTGTCATTTAGGCTGGTGGACACAGACAGCTTCAAACAGCTCATGTCGCTTGCTGTCCCACAGTATGTTGTTCCCAGCCGGCACTACTTCTCCAAGAGAGCCGTGCCTTCCCTGCACAACCAAGTATCCGATAAAATCAAGTGTGCACTGCGCAACGCCATCTGTGGCAAGGTCCACCTAACCACAGATACGTGGACCAGTAAGCACGGCCAGGGACGCTATATCTCCCTAACTGCACACTGGGTAAATGTAGTGGCAGCTGGGCCCCAGGCGGAGGGCTGTTTGGCGCACGTCCTTCCGCCGCCAAGGATCGCAGGGCAACATTCTTTGCCTCCTGTTGCCACCTCCTCCTACTCGACTTCCTCCTCCTCTTCTTCCACCTGCTCATCTAGTCAGCCACACACCTTCACCACCAACTTCAGCACAGCCCGGGGTAAACGTCAGCAGGCCATTCTGAAACTCATATGTTTGGGGGACAGGCCCCACACCGCACAGGAGTTGTGGCAGGGTATAGAACAACAGACCGACGAGTGGTTGCTGCCGGTGAGCCTCAAGCCCGGCCTGGTGGTGTGTGATAATGGGCGAAATCTCGTTGCAGCTCTGGGACTAGCCAGTTTGACGCACATCCCTTGCTTGGCGCATGTGCTGAATTTGGTGGTGCAGAAGTTCATTCACAACTACCCCGACATGTCAGAGCTGCTGCATAAAGTGCGGGCCGTCTGTTCGCGCTTCCGGCGTTCACATCCTGCTGCTGCTCGCCTGTCTGCGCTACGGCGTAACTTCGGCCTTCCCGCTCACCGCCTCATATGCGACGTGCCCACCAGGTGGAACTCCACCTTGCACATGCTGGACAGACTGTGCGAGCAGCAGCAGGCCATAGTGGAGTTTCAGCTGCAGCACGCACGGGTCAGTCGCACTACAGAACAGCACCACTTCACCACCAATGACTGGGTCTCCATGCGAGACCTGTGTGCCCTGTTGCGCTGTTTCGAGTACTCCACCAACATGGCCAGTGGCGATGACGCCGTTATCAGCGTTACAATACCACTTCTATGTCTCCTTGAGAAAACACTTAGGGCGATGATGGAAGAGGAGGTGGCCCAGGAGGAGGAGGAGGAGGAAGAGGGGTCATTTTTAGCACTTTCAGGCCAGTCTCTTCGAAGTGACTCAGAGGGAGGTTTTTGGCAACAGCAGAGGCCAGGTACAAATGTGGCCAGCCAGGGCCCACTACTGGAGGTGGAGGATGAAGCATGGTCACAGCGGGGTGGCACCCAACGCAGCTCGGGTCCATCACTGGTGCCTGGCCGGGGGGAAAGGCAGGACAATGACGATACGCCTCCCACAGAGGACAGCTTGTCCTTACCCCTGGGCAGCCTGGCACACATGAGCGACTACATGCTGCAGTGCCTGCGCAACGACAGCAGAGTTGCCCACATTTTAACGTGTGCGGACTACTGGGTTGCCACCCTGCTGGATCCACGCTACAAAGACAATGTGCCCACCTTACTTCCTGCACTGGAGCGTGATAGGAAGATGCGCGAGTACAAGCGCACGTTGGTAGACGCGCTACTGAGAGAATTCCCAAATGTCACAGGGGAACAAGTGGAAGCCCAAGGCCAAGGCAGAGGAGGAGCAAGAGGTCGCCAAGGCAGCTGTGTCACGGCCAGCTCCTCTGAGGGCAGGGTTAGCATGGCAGAGATGTGGAAAAGTTTTGTCAACACGCCACAGCTAACTGCACCACCACCTGATACGCAACGTGTTAGCAGGAGGCAACATTTCACTAACATGGTGGAACAGTACGTGTGCACACCCCTCCACGTACTGACTGATGGTTCGGCCCCATTCAACTTCTGGGTCTCCAAATTGTCCACGTGGCCAGAGCTAGCCTTTTATGCCTTGGAGGTGCTGGCCTGCCCGGCGGCCAGCGTTTTGTCTTAACGTGTATTCAGCACGGCAGGGGGTGTCATTACAGACAAACGCAGCCGCCTGTCTACAGCCAATGTGGACAAGCTGACGTTCATAAAAATGAACCAGGCATGGATCCCACAGGACCTGTCCGTCCCTTGTCCAGATTAGACATTAACTACCTCCTCTTAACCATATATTATTGTACTCCAGGGCACTTCCTCATTCAATCCTATTTTTATTTTAATTTTACCATTATATTGCGAGGCTACCCAAATTTGAATGAACCTCTCCTCTGCCTGGGTGCTGGGCCTAAATATATGCCAATGGACTGTTGCACCGGTGGCTGACGTGAAGCCTGATTGTCTGTTACGGGACCTCTCTCCTCTGCCTGGGTGCTGGGCCTAAATATATGCCAATGGACTGTTGCATTGGTGGGTGACGTGAAGCCTGATTCTCTGCTATGATATGAAGACTGATTCTCTGCTGACATGAAGCCAGATTGTCTGTTACGGGACCTCTCTCCTCTGCCTGGGTCCTGGGCCTAAATATATGCCAATGGACTGTTGCACTGGTGGCTGACGTGAAGCCTGATTGTCTGTTACGGGACCTCTCTCCTCTGCCTGGGTGCTGGGCCTAAATATCTGACAATGGACTGTTGCATTGGTGGCTGATGTGAAGACTGATTCTCTGCTGACATGAAGCCAGATTGTCTGTTACGGGACCTCTCTCCTCTGCCTGGGTGCTGGGCCTAAATTTATGAAAATGGACTCTTACAGTGGTGGGTGACGTGAAGCCTGATTCTCTGCTATGATATGAAGACTGATTCTCTGCTGACATGATGCCAGATTGTCTGTTACGGGACCTCTCTCCTCTGCCTGGGTGCTGGGCCTAAATTTATGACAATGGACTGTTGCAGTGGTGGCTGACGTGAGGCCTGATTCTCTGCTATGACATGAAGACTGATTCTCTGCTGACATGAAGCCAGATTCTCTGTTACGGGACCTCTCTCCTCTGCCTGGGTGCCGGGGCCTAAATATCTGACAATGGACTGTTCCAGTGGTGGGTGACGTGAAGCCAGATTCTCTGCTATGGGACCTCTCTCCAATTGATTTTGGTTAATTTTTATTTATTTAATTTTTATTTTAATTCATTTTCCTATCCACATTTGTTTGCAGGGGATTTACCTACATGTTGCTGCCTTTTGCAGCCCTCTAGCCCTTTCCTGGGCTGTTTTACAGCCTTTTTAGTACCGAAAAGTTCGGGTCCCCATTGACTTCAATGGGGTTCGGATCGGGTTCGGATCCCGAACCCGAACATTTCCGGGAAGTTTGGCCGAACTTCTCAAACCCGAACATCCAGGTGTTCGCTCAACTCTAATCTTAATTGGATTTGGGGTGTGAGGAGAGGTGACTGGCTGCCTGGGTTGCTTGGTGCTGGAACAAACCCACAGCTGATGCAATTAGGAGATTGACAGACTAGATGCAGCAGGTATGCAGAAAGCAGCACAGCCCTGACAGAGGAGAAGCTGAAGTGCAGACTCCTGAGGCAGAACACACCAACTTTGCACTTGCTTGCTGGAAGGATGCTTGCAATCCATCTCTCAATTTCATTCGTTTTTTTTTATACTGGATTAGAAAGGGTGCACCGGTCCTGGAGGTACTGCAATACCAGGTCAATGCGTGGAGTGGACAGAGCAAGCTCTTTTATCCATTTAATATATGGTCCCCAGATAGGGGACGTATCAGATATTAACTTCCTCTGGACCGCCTAACGCACGGATGCGTCCTGGAGGCGGACGATTCATTCCTCCTGGACGCATCCGTGCATCATCTCGCGAGACGCGAGATTTCGGTCTGAGCCGGCCCGCGCATGCGCATCGCGGGCCGGCAAAAGTTCAAGCACTATTTCGTCACCAGCCTGCCAGCCAATGATCGTTGCTGGCAGGCTGGTGATTTTTCAAAACTCCATTCAGAAGCCAGTTAACACATTATATTTGTAAATATAATGTGTTAAATGGCTTCCCTGCTCCTCTGCTGGTCCTTTTCGTCGGTTGGTCTCAGCAGAGGAGCAGGCATTATAGTGAGTAGCACCAAACACTACACCTTAGCCCCAGATCACCCCCCAGCACCCCAATTAACCCCTTGATCACCCCTTCTTGCCCCTGTCGATCACTAGTGAAAGGGAAAAAAGTGATCAGTGTAAACTGTCCCTTTTTTTTCACTGGTATTGACTGTTAGGTTTTAGGGATAGTTTAGGCCCCTTGGTTAGAATGTTTAGCGATCGTCTAGCGCCCAGCCCACCGCACCGCAGTCACTTATTCGCTGATTAGCGTATCACTAATCAGCTTTTGTACTTTTATAGTATCTTATCTGTAAGTGATCAAAACTGATCACAGTCAGATTTATAATGGTATTAGTGTCACCTTAGTTCGCCCTCCACCCAAAACGCAGTGTTTGCCCGATCAGGCCTGATCGGTCGCCCACACGTGCGTTCACCCGCCCCGCCACAGTGACAAAATTATTTTTTTTTGATCACTGCACAATCACTTTACAAGCACTGCGGCGATGAAAAAAAATCAGTTTTGATATTTTTGTATCAACTGCAGTGGCCTCCGGTACTTTTCTAGCCTCCCATTTGTAAGACAGGCTTGCTTTTTTTCTTGGGTAGTCTCAGGGAATACCCCTAAATTTAGTAGTCCAAATGTCAAACAGGGGGTATTCTTCTGAAGAGGCCTACAGGCTTCTGACCCAGTCGGATGAGGAATGGGAACCCTCATCTTATGAATCTAGCGGGTCAGAATATGAACCTGTAGAAAGCAGTGGCAGTCTGACCCAAAGTTCGGACGAGGAGGTTGAGGTCCCTGATAGCACCAGGCGTACCCGGCCCCGTGTTGATAGACCACAGGTTGCGCAGGATCCGCTTCAAGGGCAGCAGAGTGGGGCTGGCGCTGTCGGATTACGTGGTGAGGCATACACCAGCAGCGCAGCCCATCCTGGACCTAGTACCAGCACTGCCGTACAACATGGTGAAGTAGCGAGCACCAGAAGGGCAGTTGAAGCTGGTACGGTAGCACGTGCAGTAGTTAACCCGTCGGAGCCACCGCACAGACAGGCCCGTAGAGCCGCTGGCAAATCCTGATTGGCAGTCCCCAACTTCAGCCGCACCTGTAGTTCCCCCTTTTACCGCCCAGTCTGGAGTTCGGGTTGAGACAGCTCAGATCGGTTCGGCCCTGGGATTTTTTGAGCTGTTCTTGACTGCGGAGCTCTTGGACTTAGTTGTGGCAGAAACAAATCGGTATGCCACTCAATTTATATCCGCCAACCCGGGAAGCTTTTATGCCCAGCCTTTCCGGTGGAAACCTTCTCCTCAAGATGGGTCTAACCAAAAAGCATCCCAGAGGCCACCCAGATTTTGACCGGCTCCACAAAATTCGGCCCCTCATAGACCACTTCAACCAGAAATTTGCAGATTTGTATACCCCTGAGCAAAACATCTGCGTAGACGAGTCCCTAATACATTTTACCGGGCGCCTTGGCTTCAAACAATACATCCCAAGCAAGCGCGCCCGGTATGGGGTCAAATTGTATAAGCTCTGTGAAAGGGCCACAGGCTATACCCACAAATTTGATGGATCTATGAGGGTAAAGATCAGACCCTGGAGCTGGTCGGTTGCCCTGACTACCTGGGGAGCAGTGGGAAGACAGTCTGGGAATTGGTGTCACCCTTATTTGGCAAGGGGTACCATCTTCATGTGGACAATTTCTACACAAGTGTGGCCCTCTTCAGGCATTTGTTCCTAGAACAGATTGGCTGCTGTGGCACCGCGTGAACTAGTCGCGCGGGCTTCCCCCAATGGCTCGTTACCACCCGTCTTGCAAGGGGGCAGAGGGCTGCCTTGTGTAACCAAGAACTGCTCGCGGTGAAATGGAGAGACAAGTGGTATAAGAAGGTGTCTGTATATTTGATTCAATTGGCTGCATATAATAGTTTTGTTCTCTACAGTAAGGCTGGGAGAACAGGTCCCTTCCTCAAATTTTAGGAAGAGATCATCAAGAACCTCTTGTATCCAGGAGGTTCCGTGGCCCCATTCACCAGTGTAGTTAGCCGTCTACACGAGCGACATTTCCCCAATGTCGTTGCTGGTACCTCAACCCTACCGTCACCCCGAAAAAGATGTTGTGTCTGTAGCAGGAGGGAATAAGGCGTGACACTCGCTATTTCTGTCCTGACTGCCCTGACCACCCTGCTCTATACTTAGGGGAGTGTTTCCGGAAGTACCACACACAGGTACACTTCGCATAGGGATCACATCTCACAGGACAGGTACACAGGGCTATTAGAGCCCATTCACACACAGCTGCTGCAAACCTCTCCTTTCACCTGGGACAAAGTGCTTAATGCACTTCGCCACATCTTTGGGCGATTTGCGCTTTGCACATTGTCCCATGGGGAAGGAGAGGTTTGTCCTATAAAAAAAAAAAACACCAGTAAGCAAAACAGTTAACGTTCAGTTCCAAAAGTTAAATAAAGTTTATATGTTTTGTTCAAAAGTTATTATAAAGTTAATAAAATTATTGCGTTGCGGCCTGTTTTTTCTTTTTTGTTTTTTTTTTTTTTACCTTCCAGGCGGACCATCCGATCGACTAGCTGCAGCACTGATGTGCATTCTGACAGAAACATTGCGCTGCTGTCAGATTACACAAAAGTTGGTGTATGCGGCGCTGCAAGACGAGATTTCTCCTCTGCAGCAAAAGATACGTTTGTCGAGGCATATGAGCTGAGGAGACGGCGGTGTTCATAAGCTTTGGCAAACACTTTGTATATAAAAAAAAAAATCCCGGCAATAATTTATTCATCCACATCGATTGATGTGAATGGAGAAATCGGGTTTGACAGGGCATACGACCTAAGTGGGTATGGATTTTGGGCGGAGCTCCTATGAATGAATGAAATGTGTGGCGTTCATTTTTTTCTTTTAGCCCAGAGGCTGAACGGAAAAAAAAAATCTTATGTATGCTCAATATAAGGAGAATAGCAGAAACTCCTAATGCTGGCCATACATGTAATGATTGCGGAGACCCTCAAATACCAGGGCAGTACAAACACCCCACAAATGACCCCATTTTGGATAGAAGACACCCCAAGGTATACGCTGAGGGGCATATTGAGTCCATGAAAGATTGAAATTTTTGTCCCAAGTTAGCGGAAAGTGAGACTTTGTGAGAAAAAACAATAAAAAAAAATCAATTTCCGCTAACTTATGCCAAAAAAATTCTATGAAGGCGCCAGGCCCCTCATTGAATACCTTGGGGTGTCTTCTTTCCAAAATGGGGTCACATGTGGGGTATTTATACTGCCCTGGCATTTTAGAGGCCCTAAAACGTGAGAAGTCAGGGATCCAAATGTCTAAAAATGCCCTCCTAAAAGGAATTTGGGCACCTTTGCGCATCTAGGCTGCAAAAAAGTGGCACACATTTGGTATCGCCGTACTCAGGAGAAGTTGGGGAATGTTTTTTGGGGTGTCATTTTACATATACCCATGTTGGGTGAGAGAAATATCTTGGTCAAATGCCAACTTTGTATTAAAAAAATGGGAAAAGTTGTCTTTTGCCGAGATATATATCTCACCCAGCATGGGTATATGTAAAAAGACACCCCAAAACACATTGCCCTACTTCTTCTGAGTACGGCGATACCACATGTGTGACACTTTTTTGCAGCCTAGGTGGGCAAAGGGGCCCACATTCCAAAGAGCACCTTTTGGATTTAAAGGCCATTTTTTACACATTTTGATTGCAAACTACTTTGCACGCATTTGGGCCCCTAAAAGGCCAGGGCAGTATAACTACCCCACAAGTGACCCCATTTTGGAAAGAAGACACCCCAAGGTATTTCATGATGGGCATAGTGAGTTCATGGAAGTTTTTATTTTTTGTCACAAGTTAGTGGAATATATGACTTTGTAAGAAAGATTTTTTTTTTTTAAATCATCATTTTCCGCTAACTTGTGACAAAAAATAAAAAGTTCTATGAACTCACTATGCCCATCAGCGAATACCTTAGGGTGTCTACTTTCCGAAATGGGGTCATTTGTGGTTTTTTTTCTACTGTCTGGGCATTGTAGAACCTCAGGAAACATGACAGGTGCTCAGAAAGTCAGTGCTGCTTCAAAAAGCGTAAATTCACATTTTTGTACCATAGTTTGTAAATGCTCTAACTTTTACCCAAACATTTTTTTTGATCAAAGACATGTAGAACAATAAATTTAGCGAAAAATTTATATATGGATGTCGTTTTTTAAAAAAAAATTACAACTGAAAGTGAAAAATGTAATTTTTTTGCTAAAATTTCGTTAAATTTCGATTAATAACAAAAAAGTAAAAATGTCAGCAGCAATGAAATACCACCAAATGAAAGCTCTATTAGTGAGAAGAAAAGGAGGTAAAATTAATTTGGGTGGTAAGTTGCAGGACCGAGCAATAAACGGTGAAAGTAGTGGTATGCAGAAGTGTAAAAAGTGGCCTAGTCATTAAGGGGGGCTTCAGCTAGGGGGGCTGAAGTGGTTAAACTGATAAGAACAGATCTTTTTTTTTTTATCTTAAATTTTAAATCTCATATCTTAAGAGTAAAAAATCATCATCGTGAAAAAACATCTTTTATATTTCTCAAAAAGCATAAAACATGAAACACATTTATAAGGTAAGTATATTCCAGCTTTTTTGTTTCCATATCCTTTCTGCTTCCTCTTCTCCTAAATTTTTTTTATCTTTCCAAAAATATGTATACAAAAAATTTAAACTTAATTTAATAGATCTTTCCACTGACAAATCATGTCTTCTAAACAATACTCCTACACCTCCACAAGGCTAACTTAACACAAGATATAATAAACCAAACCACTCTAAAATCTTCCTTTTTAACTCCTATACCATAAAATACTGTCTTATACTCTAAAAACCTTAAAGTGCTCACAGCTTTTATTAATTTACTTATTTTTCTCCACACTTTCTTTGCAAATTCGCAATTCCAAAACACATGTATTGGGGTTTCACTATCATAACACCTATCTCTAGGACATTTCTCAAATCTTACTAATCCTCGTCTATGTTGAAACTCCCTCGTCGACAAACAATCTTTAATTATGCACCATGTTAAGTCACTTTGTTCATTTTGTACTCCAGGACAATTTATATTCTTCCAAATATCTTGAACTATTTTATATGAAAAGGAACCGACAGAGCTCATTTCAACACGTTCCTTCAAAACCGTCAAAATCTTCCTATGGTTCGCTAAAATACTGACGTCCAAGCTGGAAATTTTAAAATCTCTCAGAGTTGTCTCTAAAACCAAATAATGCTCTGACGGTAAAAATCTATAGGGCCTATTTAATTCCAACTTTAACCATTTATATTTCCTTATATAAAATCCTAAATTATAAATAAGAAATGGCTTAACTTTTGATTCTGGGCCTAATATAGTACTAATACAATATGCAAGATATTTCATTAAAACAAACTTTCTAATGTCAGGGAAATTTTTCCCCACCCTTTTCCTTAGGTTTATATAATTCTTCCCTTTTAATCCGTTCCATTTTTGAACCCCAAACAAAGGTAAAGCATAATTTAATAATTTTTCTCATCATTCTAATAGGTGGGATAAAAATTGCTGCTAAATATCCAATCATGGGAAGTAACACTTGTCTAATGATTAAAATTTTACCTTCTAGCGTTAAAGACCTTAATTTCCAAAAACTGATCTTTTTTCTTACTCTTTCGAGCAGGGACTCCCAATTCTTTATATTTCCACAATTATCTGAAAAAAATACTCCTAAAATTTTCAACTCCGATACTTTCTTTAAATCACCATTCAACTCCACATTAAAACCTTTGGTAGCTAAAAGACCCGATTTATCCAAATTAATTTTAAAACCGGAAGCTCCACAAAACCAATCAATAATTCTAAGAACCCTATTTAAACTTCTCTGATTCCTAATAACTACAGTAATATCATCCATATAGGCGACAACCTTAACTTGTTCTTTTCTACTTCCAGGAATAAAAAAACCATCAACCACTTTGTCTTTACGGATAGCATTTAAAAGGGGTTCAATAGCGCAAATAAATAAAATTGGTGATAAAGGGCATCCCTGTTTTACCCCACTATTAAGAGCAATTTTTCCTGATAAAAATCCATTAATAGACACTTTACTAAAACAATTCCCATATAATAATTTAATATATCTAATCAATTTTTCTGGACAACCCATTTTTTTTAAAACTTCAAACAAAAAATCATGTGCTACTCGATCATATGCCTTCTCAAAATCTAAGGACATAAGAGCTAGGCTTTGGTTTCTATCATTCATATCCCAAATAATATCTCTTAATAAAATCAACGAGTCACTAATTTTTCTCAAAGGCACCGCACAAGATTGGTCTACATCTATAACTGTTTTTATTACGCCCTTTAACCTGTTTGCTAAAACTTTTGCATAAACCTTATAATCAGTATTTAGCAACGTTATAGGTCTCCAATTTTTTAAAAGATGTTTTTCTCCTTTTTTATGTAATAAAACAATCAAACCTTCCTCCCAGGACTTTGGAACCTTCAAATACTTTTCTATATGTTTAAAAATACCCCAAAAATCCTCAGAAATTATATTGGTAATCCATCTGTTTTCAAGTTTCGAAAGCTCTTAATTGCATTTTCAATCTCATCTTTTGTAAAATCTTTTTCCAAACTTTCTTTATCTGTTCTATTAAAATTTTTATCTAACTCATTTATAAAATAATTTTTCAAAGACTCATCAATTTTTTTGGCAGAAAATAGACTTTCATAAAAATCCATCGCCTTTGCTAATTTTCCTTCTAAACCTGTTTCTCCTTCTAAAACTTCAATAAAATGTTTTTTATTAGTTATTTTTTTAAAAAAATATATATATTTAGAACACTTTTCATCTTGCTCTAGGACTTTCACCCTCGCATTGAATATAATTTCTTTCCCTTTATCATTAAGAATCTTTTTAATTTGTTTTTTCAGGTCTTCAATTTCATCCTCCACATCTATACCATTTTTCCTTAACAAAAACATACATTTAAGTTTTGCATTTAAATTAGAATATAAACTTCTTTTAACTTTCGCCTTTTTTTCAAAACCTTTACAAAAAACTTTTAATTTGCTCTTTTGCAAAGTCCCACCATTCTGATATATCATTAAAACGACTCTTGCTTGCTTTTAATTTGTTATAAAAAGACTTAAACTGCTCTCTTATCATTTCATCTTCTAAAAGCGATACATTTAAACTCCAGTGTGTTGCTCTTTTAGTCTCTATGCTACCTAAAACCAAATTACTTATTAGTAATTTATGATCTGAAAAACAATTTACTTCTGTTTTAAAATTCTGATCGCTAAAATGTTCGGATATAAAAAAATAATCTATTCTGGATTTACTCCTCTTATTGCTCCAAGTTATTTCATCTTCACTCTTTTTTCCACACACCTCCCATACGTCTTTTAAATTCTTTGAATTTATGAAACTTTTCCAGTTAGAAGCCGAACTATCCTTTTTGTTTCCTACCGAGCAATTGAAATCACCCCCTATAATAATCGGTTGACTTCCGGTTACGAACAGCTGTACAATATCAAATAACTCATTTCTTTTCTGTTTTACTGTATGCGCATACACACAAAAACACTTTACTTTCATATCTCCTTTCTCTACCTCCACCATTAATGTTCTCCCCGGATAAATTTCTTCCAAATTAATAATCTCCCATTCACCACTACACAAAAAACCAACCCCGTCACTTTTTAATTCATTTCCACCAGAAAAAACTGCTTTCCCTTTCCAAATTTTCTTAAAAAAATCATAATTCATTCTTCTTTCTATATTACATTCCTGTAAAAAGATGACATCAAAACATTCATTATTTAGATAATCATAAAATGCTGCTCTTTTTCTTGGGTTCTTAAACCCCTGAATATTCAGGGACCCACACTTAATCATCTCTTCACATTTAACATAGGGCTACCTCCCCCGCCCTCATCAGTGACAGAATCAAACTCCTCCATTTTCAAATTTTCTGAATCGCTCGAACTAACAGGAGATAACACTTCAAACACCTCCCTCTCCACTGCTCTTTTTTTCTCATCACCTCTATTTTTTTCCTCCTCATCTACACCTTCATCCTCTCATACACCTCTTTTTAGGTTCTTTACTTGCATCTCCATATGTTCTTGGCCACAAGGCACTCCACGTTGACATGCTATACTTTGCAGGGACTCCATGACATTTCGTACTTCAGCCTCTACTGTCATTGGAAAAAGATATTAAGTTCTTTGACCAGCCACCACTCCTTGAGGCACATTCACTCCTCTCTCTTCCTTATCTCTTCTTTCCCCCTGTAGTTGTTAATTTATTAGACCACCACTTTGTTGCAGATCTATTATCTGTCGCAACACCTCAACATGTTGCTGACCAACAGTTTGTTGAAGTTCTTCCCTCCGTTGTTGATCTTCATTCTGTTGATGTTGATCTCCATCACTTTGCTGTTGACTCTCACTTTGATGTTGTTGTTCTCCATTCTGCTGTTGATTATCATTTTCTCTTCTTTTTGGACACTCGGTTTCCTGATGATTGGCTCCTGGACATTCGGAACATCTTTTACAGGTAACCTCCTCGTGCCCATATCTTCTGCACGCCCTACAATATTTGGGCATCCCAGTAAAGAAAAGATAGCCTCTACACCGATTTATAAAGACAATTGGAGGAGGCCTGCAGACTCCACCAAATTCACTTGGATTCTTTTTAAAGATGACATTGTAGATCCTTTTTCCATTCCAGACTCCGAAATCTGTGTACCCCAATTTCTTTAGGGAGACTTTTTCGCAGAACCTATAAAGATAGGATTCAACTTCTTGGTCCGAAATAAGCGGACTATACATTTGGATGGTCAAAATCCTGGATTGAAATTGAAAAAGTGGCGAGACCATTATCCCCTTAAAATCTTGATTCCCTTTATTTGTGACATAAAGGGAAAAGGCTTTTTCACAAAGAAAACTTGAATCGAAGGTTACATCATGGATACCTCTTGAAAAAAACCTTGAACGCAAAAAAAATCTTCCTTTTTTATATCCAGGATGGGACATAGAATTTCCCGATAAATAAAAGATAAATCCTTTACCTGTCGCACCGCCGGTTCAACAAAAAAACGAAGAGTGTCCTTCAAAGCGAAGTCCTCTGAAAAAAAATCCGGACGATCATCATTTTGTCCTTGGTTTCTTCTTACAAACGCCATCTTCAAAACCTTTCTCTTCTTTTCAGCAAAAAAGTAAACTCTCAGTAAAGGTTTTTGAGCACTCCCAGTCCGCCAAACGTCCCGAATCCACGTCCTGAAACAGCAGCACTCTTCCAATAGCGAATCCCGAACCTCCAGCCGAAGGAATCACAGTATCTGTCCACTCCTAATAGCAGCAAGTCAATTCAGACAAGGCCAAGAGCAGCAAATTCCTGCCTCTTGACTCTCAATCACACTTGATCGACAGCCAAAAGGCTGAGAAGCGATAACCAGAAAAGGGTTCGCCCTACAGGCTGATGGTCCTCAATGCAGAACACTTGTGAAGGCGATAGCCTATAGGCCCCAGCTGCAGAGACAGTCACTGATAAGGAGTGAATGGAGAGTAGTGAAAAAAAAAAGGGTATGCATTGTTGATTGTGATGTCACGGCCCCATTGTTGAGTGTTCTGTTAGGGCCCTTGTGATGTCATCCACTGACCTGACCTTACTTGACCTCTGACCTGACAAGCCTCTTGTGACCTGTGCAGTCTTCCATCCATTGTCCAGACAAGGTAGGTCCAGCTTTTGCTGATACATAGGAAGTGCTGGACTACTTATTAGCCTCCAAGTCATCCAGTTCAAAAGATCCACGAGAGGGAGACACAGGCAAAGAAACTTTACTTATTTACTAAAGCACTAGAAAAGCAAATTGGTTACATCCAGACAACTTGCTACAAAAGGGTCAATTCCCAGGAACAACTCAGCAGCCTGCCCAGGTGTGCACAACAGGCCCAAATCAAACCCAAGGTGCGTGGAGTGGATCTCCAAACACTTCATTCATTCAGGTGATATCCAAACACTTCATTCAGGTGATAAGCCAATTAACCCATCAATTAAGCCATCAGTCTTAATTGGATTTGGGGTGTAAGGAGACTGGCTTGCTGGGTTGCTTGGTGCTGGAACAAAACCACAGTTGATGCAATTAGGAGATTGACAGACTAGATACAGCAGGTATGCAGAAAGCAGCACAGCACAGCCCTGACAGAGGAGAAGCTGAAGTGCAGACTCCTGAGGCAGGACACAGCAACTTTGCACTTGCTTGCTGTAAGGATGCTTGCAGTCCATCTCTCAATTTCATTATACTGGATTAGAAAGGGTGCACCGGTCCTGGACGTACTGCAATACCAGGTCAATGCGTGGAGTGGACAGAGCAAGCTCTTTTTCCGTCTCCCTGTTCGAAAAATCCATTTAATATATGGTCCCCAGATAGGGGACGTATCAGATATTAAACTGATAAGAACAGATTTTTTTTATTGAAAACGTCTTTATTACAATCAGTCATCATACATACATACTGTGGTACTGTGACGCAGCACAGCACTCAATAAATTACAGATATTCGTCTTGGCGAGCATGGCATTGTTATATAAAGACACAGGCTATCCTACGTTATACATCGCAATGCATGCTACACTATCATACCTATTCAATCACAATAAACCTTACAACAAAGCGTACAGACAGTGATGTGGGTGGGGGGAGTAGGGAGGGGGAGATCACATGACCGAAGCTTTATTGATAAGACAAAAACACACGGGGGGAGAGGGGTGGAAGGAGAGGGGTTTAGTCCTCTTCTTCGTCGACGTCCTCAGAGAAGTTGTAATCCCGCAGCAGGCTACGGTTAAGTCTGCGGCAGTCGAGGACGGACATGTTCTCCCTCCTGAGCATGAGTCGGTTCCTGGAGACCCAAATAGCGTCCTTAAAACAGTTCATAAGTCACCAGGCCTCCTGGATGTAATGGGGCACTCCCAAAACAGGTGATAACTGATAAGATGTTTCCTCCACGAAAGGGCACCTGGGGCAGTACCGGGTTTTGCACAGGTTGCGGGCATGCATGAATGACCGAATTGGCAGTCCGCCCTGAATGGCCATCCAATACAAGTCCTTATGCCCGTTGGTCAACCTGTTTGACGACACATTAGTCCAAACTGTCTCTACGGTGTTGTCGTGGATCCCTGGAATTGACTCCAACACATCCTTTGCTCTGATGAGTTTGTGATTAGTTTTTGGCTTCCACAAGTCGGGTTTGAGGTCCTCCAGCTGGTGTTCCCTCACAAACCTGACGACGTCCCCATAGAACCAGGGAGCGTGCCAGTTGTACGGGATGGAGCTGTCCCACTTGTCCCAGCCCAGATCCCTCCACAGGGGCAGGAGGAAAAAGCGAGACATAGCCTTGCCCGCAGAGCCGTTAGCAGTTCTCAGAGTCCGACGAACGCTGTCACAAACAAAGGCGATCCGCAGTAAAGTGGCAGGTCCGGTATGCCCTTCCCGCCCTTGCAGGGCTCTTTGTACATGATGGCTCGCTTTACTCTGTCCATCTTAGATCCCCAGATGAAGCAAAACGCTTTCCTGGTGATGACCCTGGAAACGGTGGCAAGAGGGGGCCATGCCTGTGCGGTGTACTGGAGCACAGGCAAAACTTTGTTACGCAGGACGAGTGCTTTCCCTTCAATCGTGAGGAGTCTGAGGATCCACAGTCCGATTCTTTGATTCACCTTGGCCAAGCGTTCTTCCCAAGACTTGAGGGCTGCGCCTTCCTTCCTGAACCAGACTCCAAGGATTTTGATGAAGTCTGGTTTGATGTTGAATGGGAAGGGGGCAGAAGAGGCCAGTTGCCAGTCCCCGAAGAGCATGGCTTTTGACTTGCCACAGTTGAGTTTGGCCCCTGAAGCTTGTCCGAACTCCTCGCAGGTCTGGACGAGTGTAGTCACCGAACGCCGGTCGGTACAGAAGACGGTCACGTCATCCATGTACAGCGAGCACTTGACCTCGTGATGTCCTGGTCCTGATAGCCTCCGCAAAGGATTCTATAACACAAACAAAAAGGAGAGGTAAAAGAGGGCAGCCCTGCCTGACCCCAGAGAGGACAGGGAAGGGGTCAGTCCTCCAACCGTTCACCAACACCGTGCTGCAAATGTCAAGGTATATTAGGTCAACAAAGGAACAAAACCTCCTGCACAGTGCCTTGCCAATGTACTCGTGAGAGACCCGGTCGAATGCCTTCTCCTGGTCCAGGCTGACCAGGGTGGCATGAACACGACGGTCCTGGATGTAGTGCACCGTGTCTCTCACAAGAGCGAGGCTATCTTCGATCCTGCTGCCTGGAATGCCGCAGGTCTGGTCCGGGTGGACGATTCCGCCGATGACGACCTTCAGCCGGTTGGCTAGTACCTTGGCGAGGATCTTGTAGTCCACCTTCAGGAGAGAGATGGGACGCCAGTTTTTCAGGTCAGATCTCTCCCCCTTCCGCTTATACAGGATCGTGATCATTCCTTCCCTCAACGATGGGGGCATCCTACCCTCCACCACCATCTCCTCATAGAGTTCCAGCAGGTCCGGACAGATCAAATCCCCCAGTGCTACATAGAGCTCTGCTGGGGGGCCGTCACTGCCCGGGGTCCTGCCGGACCTAAAGGATCTAGCGGCAGAGAGCACCTCCCCCACAATCAGAGGGTCATCCATGGCGGCCGTCTGGTCGGTGTTCTTCAGGGAGTAGAGGTCGCTGTAGTAGTCTGTGACGACTCCTATTACTTCCTCCTTCCCCGAACGAATGTTGCCGTCGCTGTCTCGCAGTTCGTTCTGGGGCATGTGGCCGGCGTGGAGTTTCCTGAAAAAGAATACACGTTGATGAGCTTAACCGGCTCTCCCGCCCAGGAGCCATCTACGACAAGAAGCCTGCACGGAGTCAAGTGTGAACGCGTTTCCCCTGAGGAGGATGGCAACCCCAACCGACTTACAGCTGCCACCACCGGACCAGTAGGAGGGGCCATGGGTCCACTGCCTGGCCAAGTGGTTGTAGGATCTAGAGGGGGGCAAAGCACACTCCTGCAACATGTAAACGTCGACAACCTGAGAAGTAAGGAAGGCTAGTATAGTCTGACGTCTAGACCGATCCCTAATGCTCCTAACATTGATTGAGAAAAGGTTAAAGTTTGCCATCATGTAAGAGAAAGAAAAAGGTTAGCAGAGAACGATACAGCCTATTTACCACTCCGGACGTTCGGCGGTTCCTCTATTTCTTGTCTGCTGTCTGTGGGTTGCCCCTGCAACAGCGCAAAGGTGGCTACGATCTCTTCTAGAGTTATCTGTAGCCGCATCGGGTCAGCGGTTGCCCCGTTGGCCACTATTTCCTCCACTTCGGTCTCGTCGAGGCTAATGGGTGGGTGGAGGGATTGCTGTTGGGGGTCCTCGTTGGTGGCCACCAGTTCTTCCATCTGCTGTTCTGTTTCTTCTTCTTTGTTGGGTGAGGCCACGTCCTCTACCTCAAGCATCTTCTTTTTGGAGTGGTCAGCCACGGGGCTGTCCCTATCCTTTCTCTTCCCTTTCCTCTGGCTGACATCTGGGGAGACAAGAGGGGGAAATTCCTCCATAGAGAGGGCTACAGCAGCTGGAGGAGAGGTTAGTTCTGCTATAGTGGTGACAACGGGGCGGGTTGGGCTGGGGTTGTGGGAGGGTGCCACTGAGGTAATGGGGAGTTGGATGTGGATGTCCTCAGTGGTGGTGACGACAGGGCGGGCGGTTGGGCAGGAGAAGGAGGGGACGGGAGCATGGGTGGGCGGAGATGTCCGCTTACCCTCTTTCTTAGATAGCTTCTATTTGGGCTGTGTTGCCGCCTGGGCCGAGGCTTGGGAGGGTTTCCATGTGGCCGGAGCCCTGGCTGCGACTGAAGCCCAGGTGCCGTCCCTCTTTGGGCAGTCCTTGTAGACGTGGGAGGCCAGCCCACACAGGTTGCACGCCACCTTCTTTGGACAGTCTTTGGTCTCGTGACCTATGACCCGGCAGATTCGACAGGGATCCTCCTTGCAATTCCTCAACTCGTGGCCCTTCTGTCCACATTTCCTGCAGAACTGTGGCATATCCAGGTAGTAGATGAGGCCGTGGGAGTTTCCGAGTGAAAAATACTGGGGCAGGTGCTGGAGGCCGTCTTCTGCGGTCGCGTCTTTGTTCAGTTTCACGACCGCTGACCACTTTCCGGTCCAGAAGCCGAGTCCGTTCAGGATGTGGGTGGGTTCCCTCACCACTGTGCAGAATCGATTCAGGAAAGTGGTGATGTCTTTGCCGGGGGTGTGTGGATTCCTCATAGACACCGTAATCCTTCTTTCCTCCCTCTGAATGGGGCAATTCCCAACAAAGTGAGAAAATGTGGAGTCCGATGCTGCCGATTTCACCTTCTCCCAATATCTTCTACAGATGTTGATCGACGCAAAGGTCACGTAGAAGATCCCGGTCATAAAGGCTTGGACGCTGAGGGTCTCCGGCTTTGAAAATCCATGGTCCACCAGCATCTTCTGGCAGAAGATTTCCTCAGTCATTCCGGGGTCTTTTCATCCACCTCCTTCAGCTTCATGGCAACGGTCTGCCGCATCCAGGGCTCTAGTGAAGGGGTGACCTGGCCCGGCTTTCTGCCACCTTTCTGCCGGGCAGAGGCGTCTGGTCCAGCCCCAGAGGGTCCAGGGGGCTTGGTGGGTTGGGGCTTCTTGGCTGGTCCTGCAGCCTCCTTCTTGGTCTTGGGGTCTTGGAGGTTGTGGCCATGGCTACTTCCTTCTAGCCCTCTTCCTGTGGTGTCTTCGCAAAGCGTCCTTTTGCCGCAGGGGGCGGGGCTTTGCTGCTTCCTTCTTCCTTCTTGCTGGGCAGAGCTTCCTCCGGGGAAGGTCTTCGCCGAGCTTCTTTTCCTTGTCGGGTTCCCCCGAGGCCGGAGTCTTCAGTCCTCATCTACCGGGTTCCTCGTCGAGTCTTCGCAAAGTCTTCTCCTGAATCGCAGTCGGAGAAAATCTTCCAGGAGTCGTGTTCGGGCTGTCGAGATCCAAGTAAGCACTGTCTAACATCGTACACCAAGACTATTAAGCCACAGGTCAAGAGGAGGTCGGAGAACAGAGCACTCTTGTTCCCTGGGGAATAGCCCTACACCCAATAGCAGCAGTGAGCTGAAGCTGAATTTAATCAACGATGCTCAAAGGCAGAGTGCAGAGGCCTGGGCCGGCAAGTCAAGGCAGACTGATGAGAACAGATTTTTTTTAATTTTTTTTTTAAACCCTTTAGGGTTAAATATTAAGTACATTGTGGAAAGACATATGATATCTTTTGTCCTCAGCATTTTATAAGTAACTCATCATTAGAGTTATTCTTTATTAATATTTTATTCCAATTAAACTTTCACCAAGAATCGCAATTTTTTGTGTTTCCAGATCCCTTCTGAATCCCTAGCATTCTTATTTTGTTCCCATAAGTAAATCACATACAGTTTTTTTTTTATATTGAAAATTTTTATTGTTTTCAATTTTTTCAAGGCAAAGTACATTATCCAATAAGTAAGGCGTACAACAATACATGTGACATAATCATAAGCGAAGATCACCTAAAGCAAGGTGTCACATATAAAAACAAGAAACCAAGGGGCTGTTAAGCCAAAACTTGACAGGTATCAGCACATCCATCAATTCTTTAATATGACCCCCTAAAGTCATCCATACTTCCTTTGCATAATCACATCCCCATAGCAAATGTTCAACTGATTCATTCGCTCCACATTTTTCCCTTGGACACATTTCAGATCTAACCAAATCTCTCCTCTTTTGAAACTCACGAACAGGCAAAATATTGTGACAACACATCCATGCAATGTCTGTCTATTTGACACCCCTAATAAAGAATTTCCCCCACACTTTCTCTGCTGCATTCTGTCTCAAACTAAAAATGTTGCATGCATTCTCATTTTGTTTAAGCTTATTTCTCACAACCTGTTTGTTTTTAAAATCAATCATACCAATAGACACCAAATCAAATCAAATCATTCTTTACAATACATTTTTCAATCATAACATACCACTTTGGACATCTAAACGCCACAGGCACTCTAGCATCACACTCCGCCCGTTTGAACCCATATAACATCCATCCATGAACACTTACCTTTCTTTTCCAACAAACATACCATTGATTTAATGTAATTAATACCTAAAAACACTTGCAAACTCATTAATCCTAATCCACCATTCTCAACTGATTTACATACGTACTCTCTTTTCAACTTTTCCATACGGCTTCCCCATAAAAAGGAAAAAAATTATTTTTTCTACTTTCGTAGCTTTCCCCGTATTCACCGGATAAAGTAAAAAAACAAACAGAACAATAGGCAATACCACAGCTTTTATAATAAGGACTTTGCCTATTAAGGAAAGATCTCTCAACTTCCAAAAATTGAACTTTTCTCACCCAAGATTTTTACCACACTCTCCTCATTCTTCACATCCTCCATTCTTGTACCCCGATCACCAAAACATTTGAAGACACACTTATTCCAATTTACCTTGAATCCAGATGCCCCACAGAAAAAATCCAAACATAACTTTCCTCTCCTAATCGCAGCCATATTATTATTTTATGATCACTACATCATCCATATAACCTAAAACATTTACCGTCTTACCCATGCTTCCCGGGATCAACAACCCACTCATAACTTTCTCTTTCCTCATTAAACACAACAAACTTTCAATAACAGAAATAAATAACGTGGGTGACATGGATCATCCCTGTCTTACCCCAGATTATATCTCAACTTTCTCACTTAAATTTCCATTCACCAAAAATTCACATGTAGCCTCTTTATATAAACACTTTACCCCATTAAAAAAAAGAAAAGAAAAACCCATTCTTTTCAATACAACAAACATAAACTCATGTGCTACTCTATCAAACGCTTTTTCAAAATCCACCATAAAAAGCATACATTTCCTTTGACGACACATACAATCACCAAATATATCACAAATTAAAACTAAATTGTCAAACATACTCCTACCTGGTACCGCACATACTTGATCACCCTCTATTACACTTCCAATTACACATCTCATTCTACCAGCTAAAATACTACAGAAAATCGTATAATCTGCATTCAATAAAGAGATTGGCCTCCAATTTACCAGATGTCTTTTGTCCCCTTTTTTATATATCAAAACCACTACACCCTCACTCATACTTTTAGAGAACACACCATTCTCCCACATAAATTTATAAATTTGCACCAAATCATCACCCATCCAATCCCATGCTTTCATGTACAAATCCACTGGTATTCCATCTTTCCCCGGGGTCTTATACTTCTTACTCTTGATAATTGCAACTCTTTATTTCCTCCTGTGTAATCTCACCATTCATGAACTCATCATCATCTTTGCTAAGTCTTCCCCAACACCTCTCGCATTAGATTTCCATCTATCCACTTTTTGCAAAAAGATTTTGATAGAACCCTTCAACCTCTTTTATCACATCTTTACCACAAACACACTCTCCGTTTTTATTCAGAATCACATCCATATTGGCTTTTTTGTTGCACACTTTTTTGTGGAAAAAAAAAACTCGTACATTTTTCATTTATATCAAGATACTCAACTTTTGACCTATAGATAATTTCTTTTCCTTTGCATCCTTGCTTCTTCGAGCAAATCATTTACCTCCACACCAAAATATCTTAATTTTAATAGCCACTCGTACCTAGCATTCAAGTCTTTATATTTATTCCTTTTCATTCTTGCTTTTTTGTAACCCCATTTTTTAAAGAAAGATTTAATCTTTCCCTTCACCCATTTCCACTATTCTAAAACATTGTTATACTCTTTTTTTCTTATTTTTCCAAAAAGCATATATAGTTTTAAAGGCAGCCATCACCGATTCATCCTCTAAAAAAAATACTATGCAACACCATAATAACATGTGATCTGAGAAGCAAGTATCCCTTTGTGCGAAATCTTTGCATTTTAAACCATTACTTAATAAAACAAAATCAATACGTGAAGTAATACTACCCCTATCTGACTTATAAGTTGACATTGGTGGCTTACTCATACATGCACCTACATCTACAAAAGAAAAATAATTTATTATCTTGCACACACGATCACCAGACGTGTCTTTCTTTCCCCCCTCAATCACACAATTAAAGTCACCAAGTAATATTGTATCAATTTTTCCAATAATTCCAATCTTTCTTCCTTTCTCACAGAATTATACACATTCACAATCCTCACTTTACAATCTCTGAACTTTACAATCGCAATCACACACCTATTCACCTCTACTACTGTGTAACTATCAAAACTAAACTCTTTGCTACTTAGCAAAATCCCTACACCATCATTTTTGTTCACAGTTGAACCAGACCAGATGGAAGCACCCTCTGGCCAATCTTTTTCTGCAGAAGAGTCTGATATTCTGCATTCTTGTAAGGCGATTATGTCCGCCCCTTGACTTTTAAGGAAGTCCAAAACTGCTACCCTTTTAGACCTTGATTTAAAGACACGGACATTTAGGGATAGGACATTAAATGCAGTTTTGGCATCCATACTTGGATTTTTTTCCAAACATAGTTTTCAATTTCCCATATTTTTCTCATCCTAGTTCGTCTGGGTGTTGGTAGCCTGAGACCAAAGCTCCAGTTCTGTGCTCTTCTAAAAAAGCTCTAGCATTTGGGCTTTAGGATGTACGGTACATACCTTCCCTGATCGGGCTTGACTCATCAGTCTTTGTCTTTTTGGGGTTGCACCTCCTTCTTCCTCAGACGGTCTTATTGGAGCATTAGAAAAATCACTTTGTCCAGCCGGTATGTCCTGGGAGATTTCAGACCCAGTATGTTCAATAATCGAAGGCCTGGAAGGTACAATGCCCTCCACTCCTTCATCTTCGCCATCTCCCTGTAGCCCACTGGGGAAATATCCATGCCACCTCCTTCATTTTCCTGCTCTCCCTCCACATTAGTTTCTGTCTGAGGTTCAGGGTACTCAGCCCCATCATCAGAAGGCCCTGCAACATCACCTCTTACCATCTCTGTGTATGTCCTTTTACCAGCCCTTAATGGACAGTTTCGAAAAACATGTTCTCCCTGCCCACACACGTTACAAACGAGTGGATTCGTGCACGATCCAGCCAAATGTCCAGTTTCACCACATCGGTTACACCTCAGGATAGTATCATCACAATTTTCCACCGTGCGACAGTAGACCCTACACATACGACAAAAGGAAGGGATACCGGGAAATACCGGGAAAGAAAAGAACTCCTGCGTCTCTTCCTATGGCAAAGTTCTGAGGGGGGTATTGCAAAGCGCCTTCTCTACTCAGGTCCTCAAGAAAACAGACAAAGAACTTTAATTTCCCAGTCCAAATACCTTGTGAGTTTTTAATTGGGAGTGAAAACTTTATATATGAGCAATAATTTTGCAAAAAAAGCTCAATGTTCTCTCTCCTTACATAAGGATTAAACATCAGAACCACCAGCTGTACATCGTCCTTATATAATAGAATGAAAGTTAAACCATCCATTTCAGGGTTTTTTTCATTAGACCTTAAATACATAAGAAGATTATGACTTGCTCCAGGCGAAGCCATTACAAGCGTGTACATACCCCGCCTAGGATCTTGCAGGCAAAAGATGTCTTCCCGTCTAACGTGTATGGTCTTGAAAAGAATTTCTTGCACGATGATTTCCAAAGTAAAAGTACTCTTCTTGTCCTCGTCCACCGCGATACCGTATCCATTTTTGACCCGAGGTTCCCCGGTCCTGGCATGCCAAATCCGCACTCCCATGATCGCTTTCTCAAAGGAAGCCACCAACCTACCCCCAAAGCAGCAGGCAGCTTAAAGCCTACTAGAGGCGATGCATGGTTTGGACTTGCTTCTGACAAGAAAGATCTTGCCAAAAGGCCGAGAAGCGATAACCAGAAAAGGGTTCGCCCTAAAGGCCGATGGACCTTAATGCAGAACACTTGTGAAGGCGATAGCCTACAGGCCCCAGCTGCAGACAGCCCGGGAGGCTTCTTCCTATCACAAACCAGGGAAAACGTGCGTCCTACGCTTTGGAATCACCAGCATGCTCCTCTTCGTGTTTTTCCTATCCTCATAGCTCCGCCCACCACTTTTGGTAACGCCTTTTCTTCGCACGCAATTCCTGGTGCCAAAGCACCAAAGGAGTGAGTGAATGGAGAAGTAGTTAAAAAAAAAAAAGGTATGCATTGTTGATTGTTCAATTCCATTGTCAATTCCCAGGAACAACTCAACAGCTGATGCAATTAGGAGATTGACAGACTAGATGCAGCATGTATGCAGAAAGCAGCACAGCACAGCCCTGACAGAGGAGAAGCTGAAGTGCAGACTCCTGATGCAGGACACAGCAACTTTGCACTTGCTTGCTGGAAGGATGCTTGCAATCCATCTCTCAATTTCATTCTGTTTTTTTTTATACTGGATTGGAAAGGGTGCACCGGTCCTGGAGGTACTGCAATACCAGGTCAATGCGTGGAGTGGACAGAGCAAGCTCTTTTTCCATCTCCCTGTTCGAAAAATCAATTTTAATATATGGTCCCCAGATAGGGGACGTATCAGATATTAAACTGATAAGAACAGATTATTTTTTTTTGACCATTTCAGGTACGTATTCAGCACTCAGTATAAATCATCTCGGCATCTTTAAAAACACCAAATCTATAAAGAGTACTTTCTACTTCATCATCATGGTCTTTTTATTTAATTAGTCAACCAAGAAGAAATCTCCACTTTTTATACTTCCACACCCCCTCACTATCTAAACCACCACTGTGCTGACTATCCCATTTGTAAACAAAATATAATTTAGATACAAAAAGTTTCACACATTCCTCCACAGCTAATGACTCTCTCTTAAACAACCATAAATTCCTCACATCCCACAAACTTTCCATCATACAAAACATTATAAACCATAATATTCTAGTATTCTGTTTACCACTTGATCTAATACCACACAAAGCCACTTTCCAACTCATATGCGTAACACCCGTCAATTCTTTTACCAACCCCCCAATTCCTTTCCATGCTTCTTGCGCATACCTGCATTCCCAAAACAAATGTCTTACACTTTCACTCTTACCACAACTTTCCCTTGGACACAATTCAGATCTTATCAAACCTCTCCTTTTCTGGACCTCTCTCACAGGTAACACATTTTGCAAACCCAGCCACACAATATCTTTTTGCCTATTCGAAGTACCTTTAATTAAAAAATTCTTCCATACCCTCTCAGCTTCACATGAACCCAAAACCCAAATATCACATGCAATCTCCTTCTTTTGACATATATTCAACACGTATTTATTATTCTTAAACTCATCCATCTTAACACTTAACAAATCATGGTTCTTAATAAAAAACTCTATTACCATATACCATTTCGGACACACAAAGGCAACTGGAACTCTTGCATCTCTCTTCTTCCATCTCAAACCATACATCATCCACCCTGCCATGTATCTCATCATATATGCACACTAACTCTCTTTCCCAATCAGAACCACAAAACATTTAACATAACCTATACCAAAAAACAATTCAAAATTCGGAAAATCCAGCCCACCATTCTCCCTTAACTTTTGCACATATTCTTTTTTCACTTTCTCCATTCTACTCCCCCATAAAAAAGTACCACCATTTTCTCCACCTTTTTAAACTTCAAAACATTCTTAGGATACATTCCAAACACAAAGGATATAATCGGTAATACCACTGCTTTCACTATTAGGATTTTACCAGTCAAAGTCAGCTCTCTTAATTTCCAAAAATTCAACTTTTTTTCAATTCTTTTCCCGCATCCATCCCAACTTTCATCTCCTTTCATATCATCATTAAACAACACCCCTAGTACTTTAATCGGTCCTTCCTCATATCTTACATCCTCCATTCTTACTCTATTATCCCCAAAACATTTAAAAGAACATTTATCCCAATTCATTTTAAAACCTGAACCTCCACAAAACAAATCCAAGATCTATTATCATTATACAATACATTCACACATTTCCCCATACTTCCTGGAATTAACAACCCTTTCATTACTTTATCATTTCGCACCATACACATCAAAACCTCAATCACACTAATAAAAAATACCGGAGACATTGGACACCCTTGTCTAACTCCGGACACAACCCTTATCTTACCACTCAACTTCCCATTCACTAAAATCTTGCTTCCCACTCCTTCATACAACATCCTCACACATTTCAAAAACCTCTCTGGATACCCCATCCTCCTTAACACCTCGAAAATAAATACATGCGCACTTCGATCAAAAGCTTTCTCAAAATCCACTGATAGGAAAAATAAATGTATGGTGCTATCTTTACAATCTCCAATCATATCCCTTAATAAAAACACATTCTATAACATGCTTCTCCCAGGCACAGCACACACTTGATCTTCTTGCACCACCTTACCAACCACCTCACGCATACGATTCGGCAAACATTTACAAAAAAATTTATAATCCACATTCAACAAAGTGATTGGTCTCCAATTACTCAAACATTTTTTCTAACCCATTTTAAAAATCAACTCAACCACTCCTTCTTTCATTGAGCTATGCAGGACTCCATTTACCCACATATATCTACATACATTACAGAAATCCTCACCCATCTAATCCCATGCTGCCACATATAATTCTATCGGAATCCCATCCTTTCCTGATGTTTTATTCTTTTTTGTCCCATACACAATCTTCTTAATCTCATCATCAGTAATATCTTCACACAACAATTCTCTATCCTCCTTACTTAAAGTATTTCTTATACAATTAAATGCATCACTCATCAAACTCTTATCTATCCATTTTTTTGCATACAATTTTGCATAAAATTCCTCAACCTCTCTCATCATTCCATCCCCACTCACACATACCCCTCCATATCTTATATATATGTTTTTTCCCACACACCTTTTTAAAGAAAAATCTCGTACATCTCTCATTTTTCTCCATCCACTCAACTCTTGACTTAATTTTTTTTTCTTTCCCCTTACTCTCAATAAACTGTTTCTGCTCCTCCCTAGCTTTCTTAATTAAATCATTCGCTTCCACACCTAATTTCTTTAATTTCCTCATTCATTTCATTATATTTATTCCTCATCATCCTTGCTTTTTTACATCCCCACCTCCTAAAGAAAACTCTTATCTTCCCTTTCAACCATTCCCACCACTTCAGAATATCATCAAACTCACCCTTCTTTCTCCTCCATTCCCCATATTGATATCTAAAAAAAAACATCATTCTTTCATCCTCTAACAAACTTACATTTAATTTCCAAACACCTTTACCATACATATTTTTGCTCACACCTTCCACACCAACTTTTAAGCATTCATGATCTGTAAAAAACACCCCGTTCTGTGAATAACTTATACAACTAATATTTTTAGAAATGAAGACAAAATCTATCCTCGACTCTATTCCCCCTCTATCCGATTTGAAGGTATTCGGTGGTGGTTTCCCCATTACTGCTTCGGCCGTATCTAAAAGAGAAAAATCATTTATCAATTGCTTCAATTTAGCTCCTGATGCATCTTTCTTTTCACCCTCAACTGCACAATTAAAGTCTCCTACTAACACACACGGCATTCTACCTACCAGTTCAAACGCTCTTTTTTTTGTTGACCCATAAACATTTACAACTTTGATCTTCTACCTTTTAAACTTCACCACCACCATCAAGCATCTCCCAGGTTCCACCACCGTATATAATTCCACACTCATAAATTTATTTTTTAACAAAATACCCACACCCACGTTCCTATTCCCACTCGCCCCTGACCACACAGACTTGCCATAAGGCCACTCATCAGCACTTAAAGACGTCGTTATCCCGCATTCTTGTAGGCAGATAATATCTGCGCTTTGATTTTTAACATAGTCGAGCACTACGGCTCTCCTTGCTCTTGATGTCAAGAGTCTAACGTTCAGGGATAAGATATGTAAGGCAATTCGCTCTTTCATGTCTTGAGCCATCGGTTAATATATTTTCCAATCCTCCATCTGGAAATCAACCAAACTCTTCTGGAATGTGGCCATCTAAGGTAAAGTCCCCAGTCCCTGCTTCTTCTAAAAAAACTATCTCGTTGGAAACATCAGCCGCCGGGAAAACACTCTCATCTCCAGAACTGCCAAAGTCACTGTATGGAGAATATGCCACTCTGGCTTTTTTTGTACAAGCCTAATCATCCTCATCCTCAGACCTTGTATTTGTTTTAGAGAAGTCACCTTGTTCACCTGCCACACCAGTGACACTTTCTCCACTCCAAATATTCGGCGTCGTAGGGTCAGCAATCTCTGATTTCCCCCTCCCCTTGGAGGCCAGTCGCCTCATCAGACGGAAGGGGAAGATCCACCATCTCATGGGAGCATTCCATATCTCCCTCCTCCTGGAACCTGGTAAGGTTCTTGAGGTTTCCGAAATCTCGCCGGAACCTGAGCAATTACCGAAAAAGATCCTCCAGAGGTTATCTGGGCGGCATCTGCATATGTTTTTTTCCTCAGCCTTGGATTCAGAGGACAATCTCTGAAAACATGACCTGACTTTCCACACACATTGCACATCGCCGGGTTCTCACAGGAGCTGTAAAAATGCCCCTCCTGATTACACCTAGAGCACATCATTTTTGTATCTCTGCAATTTTCCAGAGTATGGCCATATACCTTACATCTCCGGCAAAAGCTCTGAGCTCCTTCAAAAAACAATAGACCTCTATCTCTTCCAATAGAGAAGGATTAAGGAGGGTAACACATACCATCAGCACATGATGTATCACCTTTGAATTTTACAAAGTATTTGTGTTTTCCGGTCCACAACATCTCGGAATTCAGAATCTTATGTGAATACCTCACGTCACCACCTCACAAAATCTGCTCAAAAAAAGTGTGATGACATCCACAGACACATAAGGACTGTACATTTAGACCACCAGAGGCACATCATCATTGTACAAAAGCGTAAAAGTCAGCCCATCTAGCTCCGGATTATTCTCTTGGCTTTTCAGAAACATGTGCAAGTTATGACATGCCTGAGAGCTCGTCAACACAAGGGTAAAGCGACCCTTCCTCGGGTCTTGTAAACAAAGGATATCATCACGGCTTACATGTAACAACTTAAAAAGTACCTGGTGAACAAGATGCTTCATCGTGAAAAGCTCCTTCTTCTCTTCCGCCACATCGATACCAAAACCATTTCGGACCCGGAAGGTCCCAGCCGAGCGCATAGTAACGCCCATCCTCAAGCCGTGCACCGTCCGTCCTCCACCGTCCGCCGTCTGTCCGTCCGTTGATCGCCTTCCCGACCTCTTGTCTTGGCTAAGTCTGGTCAAGCCATGATCTTAGCCAAAAGGCCGAGAAGCGATAACCAGAAAAGGGTTTGCCCTACAGGCTGATGGTCCCCAATGCAGAACACTTGTGAAGGCGATAGGCTACAGGCCCCAGCTGCAGAGACAGTCCGGAATCACCAGCATGCTCCTCTATGTGTTTTTCCTATCTGCATAGCTCCGCCCACCACTTTTGGTCACGGCTTTTCTTTGCACGCAATTCCTGGTGCTAAAGCACGCCAAGCAGAAAAACTGATAAGGAGTGAATGGAGAAGTAGTGAAATAAATAAATAAATAAATAACTTGCATTGTTGATTGTGATGTCACGGCCCCATTGTTGAGTGTTCCATCAGGGCCCTTGTGATGTCATCCACTGACCTGACCTTACTTGACCTCTGACCTTACAAGCCTCTTGTGACACGTGCAGTGTTCCGTCCATTGGCCAGACAAGGTAGGTCCAGCTGTTGCTGATACATAGTAAGTGCTGGACTACTTTTTAGCCTCCAATCATCCATCCAGATCAAAAGATCCACAAGAGGGAGACACAGGCAAACAAACTTTACTTGTTTACTAAAACACTATAAAAGCAAATTGGTTACAAGCAGCCAACTTGCTACAAAAGGGTCAATTCCCAGGAAAAACTCAGCAGCCTGCACAGGTGTGCACAACAGGCCCAAATCAAACCCAAGGTGCGTGGAGTGGAGGTCCAAACACTGCATTCAGGTGATAAGCCAATTAACCCATCAATTAATCTTTCAGTCTTAATTGGATTTGGGGGTGTGAGGAGACTGGCTGGCTTGGTTGCTTGGTGCTGGAACAAACCCACAGCTGATGCAATTAGGAGATTGACAGGCTAGATGCAGGTATGCAGAAAGCAGCACAGCACAGCCCTGACAGAGGAAAAGCTGAAGTGCAGACTCCTGAGGCAGGACACAGCAACTTTCCACTTGCTTGCTGGAAGGATCCTTGAAATCCATCACTCAATTTCATTCTGTCTTTTCATACCAGATTAGAAGGGGTGCACCGGTCCTGGAGGTACTGCAATACCAGGTCAATGCGTGGAGTGGACAGAGCAAGCTCTTTTTCCATCTCCCTGTTCGAAAAATCCATTTAATATATGGTCCCCAGATAGGGGACGTATCAGATATTAAACTGATAAGAACAGATAAGGTTTTAACATAACTTTATTTACTAATAAAAGTTCATGCATAAAATAAAGTCAATAATAATAATCATAATAGTAATAATAACAATAAAATATCAATAAAAATAACAAGGAGGATAAAACACTTTCGACACACTATTGACACTTTCTTCTGGTCCCCCAAAATGTCAGGCTCCAATTCCTGGAGGCGCAGGAGCCTGACCGTCTTTTCTAGCACCGCGTAATGTTTTGGGGGACACAGAAGCACAGGAGAATTTAACGTTAAACGGAACCACCTTTTAAAAATCATACCAGCAGCATATTTTAAAGAAAATGCTAAAAATACCATTGGATTTTATCATCTTAAAACAGAAACAAAAATACTTTTATATAAAAGAAAGTAAAAAGATTAGGAACATCCTTCCCACCATCCTCTTTAGACTTATACATGATATCACGCTTAAGTTTCTCCATCTTGGATCCCCATAAAAACCTAAAACAAATGTGGGTTAACTTTTTAATATATAAAATTGAAGGAGGGAATACCATGGCTACATATAACATGATAGGGATCAATACCATTTTTATTATTAAAATTTTCCCCTCCATTGTCAAGTCTCGCAAATTCCACATTAAAATTTTCTTTTCTATTTTACCTATTACCGAGTCCCAGTTAACAATACCATCCATCATTTACCTGATTAAAAACAATACCTAGAAACTTTAAATTATCCTGTTGCATATGGATCCCAGGCGTTTCGGAGTAGTCCCAATTCCCTGTATAAAAGCAATCACACTTATTTGCATTAAGTTTAAAACCCGACGCTTCACAGAAAAAGACAGTATTTCTCAGGGCTCTTCTCATTGTGGGGGAATCTCTTCATAAAATCGTTACGTCATCCATATAACTTAATACTTTTAGATGGACTCACTTTATCTTTTCTCAACATGGCTAAAAGCGGTTCTATAGCACAAATAAAAAGCAAAGGGGAAAGCGGGCAGCCTTGTTTAATGCCAGATAACAGAGGGACACCATTAGTTAAAAACCCATTAATTGAAATTTGGCTAAAACAGGATATGCATAAAAGTTTAATTCGGCTTATAATAAAATCAGGTATTCCCATTTTTTGTAAAACTAAAAAGAGATATTCGTGGGATATTCTGTCGAATGCCTTCTCGAAGTCTAGTGATAAAATTGCCAAACATTGGTTTCTATCTTTAAAATACCACAACACATCTCTCAGGACATTTAGGGACTCAGTAATGGATTTTCCAGGTACTCTACAGACTTGATTTGGATGTATTATTTTTCCAATTATGGGTTTAAAACGGACTGCTATCAGTTTTGCTAACACTTTATAATCTGTATTTAGCAGTGTAATAGGCCTCCAATTTTTGAACAAATTTTTATCCCCTTTTTTAAAAATTAAGAGGGAGGTAGTTCTTCTATTTTAAAAGTTTCTTTATACAATAAAACTAAATACTCTTTTAAATAATCCCAAAAAGTTAAATAAAATTCTATGGATCAGGAGCCTTCCCCTTAGAAAAACTTCTAAAAACAAATAAAAGTTCTTCTATAATAAAATCTCCAATTAAAATCTCCTGGTCTAAAACATCAATCTTAAAATCAAGGGAATTAATAACATCTAAAAAGGATTTGTCTATTGTTTTTTTACTAAAATGGGCATTAATTCCGGATCCGGCCTTGCGGCAAGTCTTCAGGATTTTTGGCCGGAGCAAAAAGCGCAGCATGCTGCGGTATTTTCTCCGGCCAAAAAACGTTCCGTTCCGGAACTGAAGACATCCTGATGCATCCTGAATGGAATTTACTCCATTCAGAATGCATTAGGATAAAACTGATCAGGATTCTTCCGGCATAGAGCCCCAACGACGGAACTCTATGCCAGAAGACAATAACGCAGGTGTGAAAGAGCCCTAATAGAGGTTTTCCCTTCGAAGCTTAAAATAACGTCACGTCTTTTATTTAATTTTTTAAAGAAAAAGCGGGAGTATTTTTCGTCTACTTCAAGCTGTTTAACTCGGGAATTAAAAACTATTTGTTTCCCTTTGTCATCAATACATTTTTTTTATCTCAGCCGTTAAGTTAACAATATCTGACTCAACCTCTATTCCAATCTCTTTTAGTTTAAAAAGTACATTTAAACGTTTATTAAGAATATAAAACCATTATTTTTTTGCCGTCTTCCTACCCATTTTTATAAAAAAATATTGATTTTGACCTTCTTGCCTTCCCACCAGTGCAGAATGGTTTCATCGGGTGCTCTCTGTTGTTGCCAGCACTGGAAGGCCTGCACAAGCTCAGCTCTGATCTCTGGGTCATCTAAAAGGGATACATTTCATTTCCACAAACCTTTGTTTACCTTTGATTCTCCTTTTAACTTCAAGTGGACTGATAAAACTTTAATTACGGAAAATATATTGTTAAAAAGCTCACATTTAAAAGGAATAAAAGCATCAGAGTTAAAAATAAAATCGATTCTGGAGTTCACTCTTCCATTGGACCAGGTAGATTCGGGGTCCGCCGGCAAGAGAGCCCTCCAGCAATCTTTCAAGGTAAAATCTTCAATGACATTTTTAAGTTGATAAGAAGTACGGTCTTTTCGGCTTTGATCACCCCCTTGTTGTTTTTCGTCATCCCATATACAATTAAAATCGCCTCCTATTAACAAGGGAGTGGGCCCTGTACAAAACAATGGTAAAATATAAAAAAATGCAATTCTTTCATTTTTATCAGGGGGAGCATATACATTTAAAATATGGCATAGCAACTAATTAAAACACAAATGAACTAGCATAGCTCTGCCTGGCATAATCTCAGTCACAGATTGAATTTGAATATTATTTCCTTTACCAAGCAATCCAATTCCCACAGATCGATTATCATTACCACCCGACCAAACTGATGGCCCCAACCTCCAGTCTTTTTTTAAGTCTTTGTATTCCATACAATTCTGGATACCACAATCCTGTAATAGACATAAATCAAAATCTACAGTTTCAAGATAAGCAAATAAAGCAGCTCTACGACGATCATCTCCAAACACCATCTCCGCCACTTATACGGATTCTCGAACACTTGTGGATCGCCCAGAGACCTGTGAGGTCTCTTTACCTTCCGAGCCTTCGCCTATCGTCCCCGTGGAATCCTCCGCAACCGCTGCAGAGGAGTCCGAATCTCTGGACAACCGGCCAGTGTCAGAGGCTCTCCTAAACAAGCCACTCTCAGGTGGGGCGGCAGGCTCAGGCATTTGGGAAGGCACATTTTCTCTGGCACTATAGACCTTCTTAGCTTTCTCTCGCACGGACGTATTATTATCAAGCTCAGGTCTCACCATCAAGCTTGTTTTTTGAGGGGTTCCAACAAGAGAACTCCTCCTGCTATCAGGCAAGGACTGTCTCCGATTTAATTCCCCAGCCTCAACCATGGCACTGGGAAACCCTGTAGGGTCTACCGCAGAACCCTGTTCTTTATTGCCCCCTTCCTTGATCTGACTCACTACCTTTGAGAAGGAAGACCGGCGAGCTTTTGCACCAGCCTCCCTTTCGGGCCTCACCGAACCGCTCGGTAAGGCTCTGGAGGACCCTGGTTTATTCCCAGCAATTTGCTCTGGGGCCTTTCCAGCAGCAGACCGGGCTGCATTTTGTGTAGACTCGCTTCCCTGAGTCCTACGAGTGCACATCTTATACTTGTGCCTAATTTCTCCGCACAAATGGCACATAATATCTGAGTTGCACCTAGAGGCCATGTGCCCCTCGCCACGCACTTGTAACAGTGCAGCACATGGCTCTCACAGTGCTCTTTTGTATGTCCAAACCTCCGACATTTCCGACAAAACAGAGGCATCTGTGAATACAACAGGTAGCCTCTATTCTTCCCTATGGCAAAGGTAAAGGGAGGATGATCAAGGCCTCCTATGCCACTGGGATTTTGGAAGAATTTTACGAAATACTTCCGTTTGCCATTCCAAAAACCCTCAGAGTTTTTTACATCATGCGAGTAGTGCACTTCTCTGCAATATTGCTTGAGGAACAACGTAACATCCTCCTCGGTTACAAACAGGTTGTACATACAAGCAAGTAATTGAATCGACTCCTCACCGTAGAGGAGGACAAATGTGAGGCCGTTAAGGTGCTCATCAGTCTGGTCCGCACCAGACAGGGCTGCATAGATGTTATCACAGCTGGATTTCGCACAAAATGAAATGGTGTATTCACCCTTAAATTCCTGGTCCCGGAGACACAGGATATCCTCTCAAGAGAGAGAAAAGTCCCACTCCTGCAGAACCTCAGCCCACGACCAGGAAATGGAAAACCCGAGTGTTTTCCGCCAAAAAAAACGCTCGTATACGCAACACGAAAATAAACGGTCAAATATAAATATAGAAAAGGAGACGCACAGGATTGATGCAGACCACGGAGGAGGTGCTCTCAGTACAGAGGTCTCACCCTTCCTCTAGTAAAAATTAATGATAAAAGAAATACTGGGCACTCTCCCAATATATGTGGCCACACAGTTTATTAATATCAACCAAGTAATACAATGTATCTCAATTCTAAGAACAGTAACAATACACACACATTGGTATCACATAATATCCTAAAAATCCGGATGAAATATCTGCAGTAATATTCTCTAAAAAATGGAATAAAAAACTGTAAAAATGAAATAAAATATGATGTTCTGAGTCCCGATAATTATCCTAAGGGTTCGGCAATACAGTCCTCCTGGTAATTTATGTCTCCATTAATATTTATAAATTCCAGAGGAGCGAACCACCACAAATTTTGCCCTGCTAGTCGAGTAATCTTTTCAGTGGAGTCACAGGACCAGCACAGTTCTTAGTTACAGTGGTTGGAAAGTGCGGCGTCCCGCTAGTACTCACTGTTTCGCTGCGCTGGATGGGCTCTTCAGACAATTCCACTTGGGTTGATATGCTGGTTGGTCCGGTTTGGGCCTTTGCCGCACTAGTCCCTTTTCCCCTTTATCACTCTTGTATGCCGCTCCGTATGTATTACAGCCGGCACTTGCTGAGTGTACAGGCTCACCTCTTTGCGAGCTGGATCTCCTTTTGGAATAGGTGCACGTGTTGTATTCCAGCTAGAATCTTATTTGCAATGCGCGTCGGGTCCTGTATTAGTCGTGGTAAATTTGGGGTCTTTGCGGTGCTTCAGCATAAGTCAGCACTATCCATTCGGGGGGATCTCGGCACCAAACACGGATAAGGAGTGAATGGAGAGTAGTGTGAATAAAAAAAAAAAGGCTGTATGCATTGTTGATTGTGATGTCACTGCCCCATTGTTGAGTGTTCTGTCAGGGCCCTTGTGATGTCATCCAGTGACCTGACCTTACTTGACCTCTGACCTGACAGGCCTCTTGTGACACGTGCAGTGTTCCGTCCATTGGCCAGACATTGCAGGTCCAGCTATTGCAGATACATAGGAAGTGCTGGACTACTTTTTAACCTACAAGTCATCCAGTTTAAAAGATCCACAAGAGGGAGACACAGGCAAACAAACTTTACTTGTTTAATAAAGCACTAGGAAAACAAAATTGGTTACATCAAGCCAACTTGCTACAAAAGGGTCAATTCTAAGGAACAACTCAGCAGACTGCCCAGGTGTGCACAACAGGCCCAAATCAAAACAGAGGTGCACGGACGGAGTGGAGGATCCAAAAACTGCATTCAGGTGATATCCAAACAACACAACAATTAAGCCATCAATCTTAATTGGATTTGGACTGTGTGAGGAGAGGTGACTGGCTGGGTTGCTTGGTGCTGGAACAAACCCACACACAGGTGATGCAATTAACAGATTGACAGGCTAGATGCAGCAGCAGCAACAGGAATGCAGAAAGCAGCACAGCACAGCAAAACCCTCACAGAGGAAGGAGAAGCTGAAGTGCAGGACTGCTGAGGCAGGGCACAGCAACTTTCCACTTGCTTGCTGGAAGGATCCTTGACATCCATCACTCAATTTCATTCTGTTTTTTCATACTGGAATAGAAAGGGTGCACCGGTCCTGGAGGTACTGCAATACCAGGTCAATGCGTGGAGTGGACAGAGCAAGCTCTTTTTCCATCTCCCTGTTCGAAAAATCCATTTAATATATGGTCCCCAGATAGGGGACGTATCAGATATTAAACTGATAAGAACAGATTTTTTTTTTTTTTTTTGATTGAAACGTCTTTATTGCAATCAGTCGTCATACATACATACTTTGGTGCTGTGGCGCAACACAGCACTCAATAAATTACAGATATTCGTCTTGGCGAGCATGGCATTGTTATATAAAGACACAGGCTGACCTACGCTGTACATCGCAATGCATGCTACACTATCATACCTATTCAATCACAATAAACCTTACAATAAAGCATTCAGACAGTGATGTGGGTGGGGAGGTGGGAAGGAGGGGGTAGGGGGGGGGGGGAATCACGTGCCCGAAGCTTTATTGACATAAAAACACACGGAGGGAGAGGGGGGGGGGGAGGAGAGGGGTTCAGTCCTTTTCTTCTTCGACGTCCTCAGAGATGTTGTAATCCCGCAGCAGGCTGTGGATAAGTCTGCGGCAGTCGAGGACGGACATGTTCTCCCTCCTGAGCACAAGCCGGTTCCTGGAGACCCAAATAGCGTCCTTAAAACAGTTCATAAGCCGCCAGGCCTCCTGGATGGCCTCAACCGTATGAATCCCAGGAAATAGTCCATACAGCACCGAAGTGCATTGCAGGCTGTTCCTGGGCACAGAGTCTTTGAGTTCATGTTCCAGGGCATCCAACAGGCGCTGTGCAAAGCGGCACTCCCAAAACAGGTGGTAAGGTGTTTCCTCTACGAAAGGGCATCTGGGGCAGTACCGGGTTTTGCACAGGTTGCGGGCACCCATGAATGACCGAGTTGGCAGTCCTCCCTGTATGGCCATCCATGATAAGTCCTTGTGCCCGTTGGTCAACCTGTTTGACGACACATTAGTCCAAACTGTCTCTACGGTGTCGTCGTGGATCCCTGGAATTGACTCCACCACATCCTTTGCTCTGATGAGCTTGTGGATAGTTTTTGGCTTCCACAAGTCGGGCTTGAGGCCCTCCAGTTGGTGTTCCCTCACAAACCTGACGACGTCCCCGTAGAACCAGGGAGCGTGCCAGTTGTAGGGGATGGAGCTGTCCCACTTGTCCCAGCCCAGACCCCTCCAGAGGGGCAGGAGGAAAAAGCGAGACATAGCCTTGCCCGCAGAGCCGTTAGCAGTTCTCAGAGTCCGACGAACGCTGTCACAAACAAAGGCGATCCGCAGTAAAGTGGGCAGGTCTGGAATGCCCTTTCCGCCCTTGCGGGGCTCTTTGTACATGATGGCTCGTTTCACTCTGTCCATCTTAGATCCCCAGATGAAGCGAAAGACTGTCCTGGTGATGGCCCTGGAAACGGTGGCAAGAGGGGGCCATGCCTGTGCGGTGTACTGGAGCACAGGCAAGACTTCGTTGCGCAGGACGAGTGCTTTCCCTTCAATCGTGAGTTGTCTAAGGCTCCACAGTCCGATTCTTTGGTTGACTTTGGCCAAGCGTTCATCCCAAGACTTGAGGGCTGCGCCTTCCTTCCCGAACCAGACTCCAAGGATTTTGATGAAGTTAGGTTTGATGGTAAATGGGAAGGGGGCAGAAGAGGCCAGTTGCCAGTCCCCGAAGAGCATGGCTTCTGACTTGCCGCAGTTGACTTTGGCCCCTGAAGCTTGTCCGAACTCCTCGCAGGTCTGGACGAGTGCAGTCACCGAACGCCGATCAGCGCAGAAGACAGTCACATCATCCATGTACAGCGAGCACTTGACCTCGTGGTGTCCTGGTCCTGGTGCGGTGATCCCTCTGATCTCTCCATTCTGCCGGATAGACTCCGCGAAGGATTCTATAACACAAACAAAAAGGAGAGGTGAAAGAGGGCAGCCTTGTCTGACCCCTGAGTGAATTGAGAAGGGGTCAGTCTTCCAGCCATTCACCAACACCGTGCTGCAAATGTCAAAATACATCAGGTCAACAAAAGAACAGAACCTCCTGCCTAGACCTAGCCTGCGCAGCGCCTTGCCCATAAACTCATGAGAGACCCGGTCGAATGCCTTCTCCTGGTCCAGGCTGACCAGGGCGGCATGAACACGGCGGTCCTGGATGTAGTGCACCGTGTCTCTCACAAGAGCGAGGCTGTCTGCGATCCTGCGGCCTGGGATGCCGCAGGTTTGGTCCGGGTGGACGATTCCGCCGATGACGACCTTCAGCCGGTTGGCCAGTACCTTGGCGAGGATCTTGTAGTCCACGTTCAGGAGAGAGATGGGACGCCAGTTTTTCAGGTCACATCTCTCCCCCTTCCGCTTATACAGGATCGTGATCATTCCTTCCCTCAAGGATGGGGGCATTGTACCCTCCACCACCATCTCCTCATAGAGTTCCAACAGGTCCGGACTGTTCTTATCAGGACTGATAAGAACAGATACTACACTTGATCTTAGCCAAAAGGCCGAGAAGCGATAACCAGAAAAGGGTTCGCCCTACAGGCCGGCGGTCCTGAATGCAGAACACTTGTGAAGGCGATAGGCTACAGGCCCCAGCTGCAGAGACAGTCCGGGAGGCTTCTTTCTCTCACAAACCAGGGAAAACGTGCGTCCTACGCTCTGAAATCAACAGCATGCTGTACTTCGTATTTTTCGGATCTGCATAGCTCCACCCACCACTTTTGGTCACGCCTTTTCTTCGCACGAAATTCCGGATGCCAAAGCACGCCAAACTGAAAGACTGATAAGGAGTGAATGGACAGTGTTAAGAGAAAAAAAAAAAAAAAAAAAAAAAAGATGTAGGCATTGTTCATTGTGATGTCACGGGCCCATTGTTGAGTGTTCCATCAGAGCCCTTGTGATGTCATCCACTGACCAGACCTTGCTTGACCTCTGACCTTACTAGCCGCTTGTGACACGTGCAGTGTTCCGTCCATTGGACAGACATGGTAGGTCCAGCTATTGCTGATACATAGGAAGTGCTGGACTACATTTTAGCCTACATAGAAGTCACCCAGTGTAATAAATCCACAAGAGGGAGACACAGGCAAACAAACTTGACTTATTTAATATAGGAATAGGAAAACAAAATTGGTTACATCAAGCAAACTTGCTACAAAAGGCTAAATTCTAAGGAACAACTCAGCAGACTGCCCAGGTGTGCACAATAGGCCCAAATCAAAACAGGGGTGAACAGAGTGGAAGGAGGTCCAAAAACTGCATTCAGGTGATATCCTAACACTTCAATCAGGTGATAAGCCAATTAACACAACAATTAAGCCACCAATCTTAATTGGATTTGGACTGTGAGGAGAGAGGTGACTGGCTGGCTGGCTGGCTGGGTTGCTTGGTGCTGGAACAAACCCCACCCACACACAGGTGATGCAATTAGGAGATCGACAGCAGAGCAGGCTAGATGCAGGGATGCAGAAAGCAGCACAGCACCAGCCTCACAGGGGAGAAGCTGAAGTGCAGACTCACTCCTGAGACAGGCAGGACACAGCAACTTGAATACTTACTTACTTACTTGCTTGCTGGAAGGATCCTTGAAATCCATCACTCCATTTCATTCTGTTTTTTCATACCAGATTAGAAGGGGTGCACCGGTCCTGGAGGTACTGCAATACCAGGTCAATGCGTGGAGTGGACAGAGCAAGCTCTTTTTCCATCTCCCTGTTCGAAAAATCCATTTAATATATGGTCCCCAGATAGGGGACGTATCAGATATTAAACTGATAAGAACAGATTTTTTTTAAGTTGACTACCCCAAAGGGGTCTATTTTATTTAAGATCAATTTTTACAGAAATATAAACTCATTATAAACTTTATAACCTTAATTTAAGACATATAAAAGAGTTTTTAAATACATTAAATAACTGATCCCCATACCCTTAAAAACCATTTGTGACACATAAAAGGAGCTTTCTATTATCAATTAAAAAATAATTATACATCTCATCTAAAACCATCTTTAAAACATTTTCTTCTGTAATAATCTCGTTTTTAAAACATAAAATGTTCCTGGCCGACCACAGAGCTGGATGGGAGTGGAGTGGACAGAGCAAGCTCTTTTTCCATCTCCCTGTTCGAAAAATCTATTTAATATAAGGTCCCCAGATAGGGGACGTATCAGATATTAAACTGATAAGAACTGATTTTTTTTAAGTTGATATTTCCCCATCTAGGGGTAAAAATCGTTTATTAAAACCATTGAAATGTTACATTACATAAATATTATAAAACCATTTTTACATAAAAAACTTATTAAGTTACAGGTTTTATAAAATCATATAATAGAGCCCCATTCCCTTAAAAAACACTTGTGGCACATAAATGGTGTTCTTTTCTTATCCACCAAATAATAATCATACATTTCGTCTAAAACCATCTTTAAAACATTTTCTTCTGTGATAACGTCGTGCTTAAAACATAAAATATTCCTGGAAAATTTCAGCCCGCACAACCCCTAGCAGGTGCAGATTGCTATGGCGAAATAGAGATATAAATGTAAAAACACAAAATGCAATCGCACACTGCAACCAGCACTCTGCCCTGCCTTTATGCTGGATGTTGAATAAGGCATTGGTGTACATTTTGGCCAAAGCGTAATAAGCCACTCACCACGTCAAGGTCGCCTTCATGAGTGGTCCCTAACACTAGTTCCTACCTTTTATGGGCCATGACAGCCACATAAAGTCCAGGGAGCGCAGGTACAGCATGCATGCCAAGCACACTCTGCTTTTAACCCCGTCCGGTGCCATTACAGCTTTCATCGGATCCAGGGATGCAAGTACTCACATGCATGCTGAGCCCACTTTTTACTTCTCCTGGAGCCTAATGGCTACTGGTAGGTGCTGTATAAGCAGACTCAGTTTTATACTGACTTTAAAACCAGCCTCCAGGGGGCAGATTAACTGGACAGGTGTGCTTGACTGCTTGGAGATCGCCACGCCTCCAATACGTACTACAAAGAGAAAAATATGGAAAATTTCAGCCCGCACAACCCCTAGCAGGTGCAGATTGCTATGGCGAAATAGAGATATAAATGTAAAAACACAAAATGCAATCGCACACTGCAACCAGCACTCTGCCCTGCCTTTATGCTGGATGTTGAATAAGGCATTGGTGTACATTTTGGCCAAAGCGTAATAAGCCACTCACCGCGTCAAGGTTGCCTTCATGAGTGGTCCCTAACACTAGTTCCTACCTTTTATGGGCCATGACAGCCACATAAAGTCCAGGGAGCGCAGGTACAGCATGCATGCCAAGCACACTCTGCTTTTAACCCCGTCCGGTGCCATTACAGCTTTCATCGGATCCAGGGATGCAAGTACTCACATGCATGCTGAGCCCACTTTATGCTTCTCCTGGAGCCTAATGGCTACTGGTAGGTGACGCGGTGAGTGGCTTATTACGCTTTGGCCAAAATGTACACCAATGCCTTATTCAACATCCAGCATAAAGGCAGGGCAGAGTGCTGGTTGCAGTGTGCGATTGCATTTTGTGTTTTTACATAAAATATTCCTGGCCGACCATAGAGCAACTTTAACACAGTTCGTGATCTTCCATGCCATAGTCTTTTTGATCCTTGAAGGGCACTCCAGACACCCATAAAAGACACCATCCATAGTTAGCGCTTTCAGTCCTGTTATTTTCTTCATCAAGGGGTGCATCTTTATCCATATTTTCTGAGCAAAAACGCAGTACCAGAATAGGTGAAAAATGTCCTCCTCCTCTCTGCATGCTCCCCTGGGACACTCTGCGGTGCTTGACAAACCTCTTCGGTGTTGGAATGCCCGGCATGGAAGACACTCATGTACGCAGCTCCAGGCCAGGTCCTTCTGTGAGTTAAAAAGATAGTTTACGTTAACGTCCTTCCAGATCTGCTTGCATTTGTTTTCATTAAAATTCTTAATAGGGGCCATCAATTTTTCATCACTAATATCTTTTAAAATCATTCTACTGTTTTTTAAAATCTGAGCCCTCTTTTGGCCTAGATTAAAAGTATTAGTTATTTTTTCAAAAATCTTATAAGAAACTTAAAAGAGTAAGGAGAATTTAAAACCATTTTAAACCACCCAAACTTCCTCATAAAATACCCAGTATTATAACGAATAAAATACGACCAATAATTATCTTTAAAAAGGGCATTAAAACAGTAAGTAATATACTTAATTAAAAGAAACGTTTTAATATCAGTAAAATCTTTTCCACCTTTGCATTTAGGAAGCATTACCGTATCTCTTCGCAGCTTATACATCTTGGAACCAAGAAGAAATTAAAACAGGCCTTATTAATTTTTTATTAAATACGGTCAGATGGAGGGAACACCATACTAAGATATAATAAAATAGGTAAAACTATCATTTTGATAATTAAAACCTTCCCCTCCATCGTCAGCTTCCTTAGATTCCACATACATAATTTCTTATTTATCTTCTCTGTAACCATATCCCAATTCCTGAGGCCATCACTAGACTCACTGAAGGTGATTCCTTATCATGATTAATAGAGGCTCCAAGGCGCAAATAAAAAGTAATGGGGACAAGGGACACCCCTGTTTCACAGCAGATTTTAAAAAGACATCCTGAGTCTTAAAACCATTTACTAAAATCTTACTTGTGCACTGGTGATAAAAAGCTCTCAAAGATTGTACAAACCCCTCTGGTATACCCATTTTCTTTAAAACCTGAAAAAGATAAAAATACGATACGCGATCAAAAGCCTTTTCAAAGTCTAAAGATAAAATGGCCAACTTCCCTTTTCTTTTATTCGTATGGTTAATAACATCTTTTAACCACTTCAACCCCGCTAGCTAAAACCCCCTTAATGACCAGACCACTTTTTACACTTCTGCACTACACTCCTTTCACCGTTTATTGCTCGGTCATGCAACTTACCACCCAAATGAATTTTACCTCCTTTTCTTCTCACTAATAGAGCTTTCAGTTGGTGGTATTTCATTGCTGCTGACATTTTTACTTTTTTTTGTTATTAATCAAAATTTAACGATTTGTTTGCAAAAAAATGACATTTTTCACATCCATATATAAATTTTTCACAAAATTTATTGTTCTACATGTCTTTGATAAAAAAAATGTTTGGGTAAAAAAAAATGGTTTGGGTAAAAGTTATAGCATTTGCAAACTATGGTACAAAAATGTGAATTTCCGCTTTTTGAAGCAGCTCTGACTTTCTGAGCACCTGTCATGTTTCCTGAGGTTCTACAATACCCAGACAGTAGGTATGACCCCATTTCGGAAAGTAGACACCCTAAGGTATTCACTGATGGGCATAGTGAGTTCATAGAACTTTTTATTTTTTGTCACAAGTTATCGGAAAATGATGATTTTTAAAAAAAAAATTCTTACAAAGTCTCATATTCCACTAACTTGTGACAAAAAATAAAAACTTCCATGAACTCACTATGCCCATCACAAAATACCTTGGGGTGTCTTCTTTCCAAAATGGGGTCACTTGTGGGGTAGTTATACTGCCCTGGCAATTTAGGGGCCCATATGTGTGAGAAGAAGTTTGCAATCAAAATCTGTAAAAAATGACCGGTGAAATCCGAAAGGTGCACTTTGGAATGTGTGCCCCTTAGCCCACCTAGGCTGCAAAAAAGTGTCACACATCTGGTATCGCCGTACTCAGGAGAAGTTGGGAAATGTGTTTTGGGGTGTCATTTTACATATACCCATGCTGGGTGAGATAAATATCTTGGTCAAAAGACAACATTTCCCATTTTTTTTTATACAAAGTTGGCATTTGACCAAGATATTTATCTCACCCAGCATGGGTATATGTAAAATGACACCCCAAAACACATTCCCCAACTTCTCCTGAGTACGGCGATACCAGATGTGTGACACTTTTTTGCAGCCTAGGTGGGCAAAGGGGCACACATTCCAAAGAACTCCTTTAGGATTTAACCAGCCATTTTTTTTTACAGATTTTGATTTCAAACTACTTCTCACGCATATGGTCCCCTAAATTGCCAGGGCAGTATAACTACCCCACAAGTGACCCCATTTCGGAAAGAAGACACCCCAAGGTATTCCGTGAGGGGCATGGCGAGTTCCTAGAATTTTTTATTTTTTGTCGCAAGTTAGTGGAATATGAGACTTTGTAAGAAAAAAATAAATCATCATTTTCCGCTAACTTGTGACAAAAAATAAAAAGTTCTAGGAGCTCACTATGCCCATCAGCGAATACCTTAGGGTGTCTACTTTCCGAAATGGGGTCATTTGTGGTTTTTTTCTATTGTCTGGGCATTGTAGAACCTCAGAAAGTCAGAGCTGTTTCAAAAAGCGGAAATTCACATTTTTGTACCATAGTTTATAAACGCTATAACTTTTACCCAAACCATTTTTTTTTTACCCAAACATTTTTAGCGAAAAATTTATATATGGATGTTGTTTTTTTGGCAAAATTTTACAACTGAAAGTGAAAAATGTCATTTTTTTTGCAAAAAAATCGTTAAATTTCGATTAATAACAAAAAAAGTAAAAATGTCAGCAGCAATGAAATACCACCAAATGAAAGCTCTATTAGGCCCCTTTCACAAGGGTGAGTTTTCCGTGCGGCGAACGTATGGCACCCGCACTAAATCCTGACCCATTCATTTCTATGGGGCTGTGCACATGAGCGATGTTTTTAACGCATCACTTGTGCGTTCAGTTGAAATCGCAGCATGCTCTATATCGTCCGATTTTGACGTGACGCAGGCCCCATAGAAGTGAATGGGGTGTGTGAAAATCGGATGGCATCCGCAAGCAAGTACGGATGCCGTGCGATTTGCACGCACGGTTGCTAGGAGACGATCGGGATGGAGACCCGATCATTATTATTTTCCCTTATAACATGGTTATAAGGGAAAATAATAGCATTCTGAATACAGAATGCATAGTAAAACAGCGCTAGAGGGGTTAAAAAAAAATAATAATAATTTAACTCACCTTAGTCCACTTGCTCGCGAAGCCGGCATCTCCTTGTGTCTCCTCTGCTGATGAACAGGACCTGGGGTGAGATGCTCCATTAAATACAGGTTAAGGACCTTCGATGACGTCACTCCGGTCATCACATGGTCTTTTACCATGGTGAATCACCATGGTAAAAGATCATGTGACGTACCATGTGATGACTGGAGTGACGTCATCGAAGGTCCTTAACCTGTATTTAATGGAGCATCTCACCCCAGGTCCTGTTCATCAGCAGAGGAGACAAAAGGAGATGCCGGGCTTCGCGAGCAAGTGGACTAAGGTGAGTTAAATTATTTTTTTATTTTTTTAACCCCTCTAGCGCTGTTTTACTATGCATTCTGTATTCAGAATGCTATTATTTTCCCTTATAACCATGTTATAAGGGAAAATAATACAACCTTCAGAACATCAATCCCAAGCCCGAACTTCTGTGAAGAAGTTCGGGTTTGGGTACCAAACATGCGCGATTTTTCTCACGCGAGTGCAACGCATGACAATGTTTTGCACTCGCACGGGAAAATCGCGCATTTTCCTGCAACGCACCCGGCTCTTATCCGGGCAAAAAAACTGACGCCCATGTGAAAGAGGCCTTAGTGAGAAGAAAAGGAGGAAAATTCATTTGGGTGGTAAGTTGCATGACCGAGCAATAAACCGCTAAAGTTGTGGAGTGCCGATTTGTAAAAAAGGGCCTGGTCACTAGGGGGGTATAAACCTGTGGTCCTTAAGTGGTTAACTTCCAGTAATCAATTTTTTGTTGTATTTTTTCTTTAATAATTTCCCAGCTTAAGGACCCATAGTTTCTTTCATCAAACACCACTCCTAGGATCTTAATTTTTTCTGATTGCAACTTTAAAAGTGGTATGTCAACATTATTCCATCTTCCTATGGCAAAACAGTCACTTTTATTAATATTGAGTTTAAAAGCAGACGCTTTGCAGAAAAATTCTGTTGTTCTGATCGCTCTTTTCAAGGCTGGAGCAGAGCTGCAAAAGATTGAAACGTCATCCATATAGGCCTTTACCTTCATATCTTGTCCTTTTCCCCCTGGGATTGGGACTCCATGGATTACCTTCTCCTTACACAGCATACATAATAAGGGTTCTATTGCGCACACGAAGAGTATAGGAGAAAGAGGACATCCCTGCTTGACACCAGAATGTAAAAGCACGTTATCTGTTAAAAAGCTATTCACTAAAACTCTGCTAAAAGACTCTTTGTATAAAAGTGCAATCTGCTGGATAAAAATTTCTGGAAATTTCATTGCTCTTAAAACTGACCATAAATATTGATGGGATACTCTGTCAAATGCTTTCTGGAAGTCTAGACTTAAAATGGCAAGATTTTGTTTTCTTTCTTTTTGATACCAAATGGCATCTTGGATGGCATTCAATTTTGCCCAAACCCCTCTTCCGGGGATAGCACATTCTTGGTCCTGATGGATGATTTTTTCTAAAACCAGCTTCATACGATTGACTAAAATTTTAGACATCACTTTATAGTCAAGGTTTAACAGAGTGATGGGCCTCCAATTCTCCAATCGACTTCTATCACCTTTCTTGAACAGTAGTGCAACAATTCCAGATCTCCAAGACATAGGTAAAATACTGGTTCTAAAAGCTTCTTTAAAAATGAGGAATAAATCGTCTTTTAGAATCTAAAAACACAGTATAAAATTCAGCTGGTAATCCGTCTGACCCAGGGGTCTTGCCCTTGTTGAAACTTTTTATAGCAGCAATAACTTCTTCTTGGGTCAAAACCTCTTGAAGGATCTTCTGGTCAGTATGATCACAAAGTGTGTCACAAAGAACATAAATCCTATTATAAATTTGATCGGATGGTCACTGCACGAGTGATCACACATGAGAAGGAAATCCTTAACAAAAAAGCATGCAAATTAAATAGGGATAGGAGCGACTTCACTACAAACAATGTCAAATTCTGGCTTAATGACCCCACCTCCACCAAACCGCACTCCTCATCCGTTCCGCTCACCAAGACAACCCGAGTGGAGCCACCTGTCTCCACCCGACACACAACCAAATATTTCACCCGTAGATCTGGTACCATTATACCACGCCCCTCCCAATCCAAATTTCATAGACGCAACACCACCAAACATCATGCAACACCCCATACCCACGACACACCTTCCTTACCGTCCACCCATGGGATGGCATTTCCCAATAGATTACAATCCAACCCAGCCCATCACCGATCTCCCATCAGGGTAACCACCCCCAACCCCTCCTTGTCACCTGACATAGCCTTCTACACACCGTTGGCCAATACCTCCAACTCCAGACCCACCGCATCCATCATCCCAGATCCAAAGCCCGGCCCCCCCTCCTCCCCACCATGCTCTCCCCTGGGTCACATCTCCCCCACACTTCCCAGCTCTACCTCAGAGATCTTCGATCCAGACGTTCTGTCCAAATGTGCCCCTCTCAATTTTCCACCCACCTCCTTTCCCTCTCTCCCCAACCCTTCCCTGCCCCTCCCACCTTCGCTACAGTCCACTCCTTCCTCCCCGCCTACCCCTGTTGATTTTGAACTTGACTCTTTGATCACTGTACATACCACGTTCCCACCCGCCCCCCACCCACCAACCACCATCAACACATCAGTTCAGACTCACCGCCCACACCCAACACCACTAGCCTTTCCTATCCAGGCCCGGTTTCTTTTTTATCCCTTCCCCCCACCCTCACACCAACCAATTTATACCCCATACTAAAGAGTCCCAGCACAGTTGCAATCACAAATTATTTCCATCCGCTGGGAAAAAGAACAGCCAAAAGAAAAAATACAGAAGGGGCTGTAGGGCAGGCAAGATCAAAAAGAAAAACATAGGATCCCCTGATCCTGCAGCACCAGAGGTTAGAATCTTCAATTTATCCACATATACACTAAGGCCCGAGGAGATCGCTTTGCTATCTAGAGGTCTATCTTTTTGCCCCTCCTCAAACAAAGGGTTTTGACCTTTTTTTGGACCTACACAATTTTACCAGAAAATTAACTCTCAAAAGGCATTTCAATATCCTGGAGAATTCGAGCAAAACATCGGATGGGAAACGCATGGATACCCAAACGACCCCAGGAGTCTCAACATACATTTCCACCGGCTTGAAGCCCCCATCCAATTTTTACCCCACTCAACATAAGGGCAACTTCATTGACACCTTTCATAACTTAGTTTTGGAGGATTTCCGGACTGTCCACCAAAAACCATTATTCAACAGTAATTTAAACTCCAGTGAGAAACTAGCAGTGAAACACCTTCAAGAGAACACTGGGATCGTCATCCGAGGGGCAGACAAAGGTGGGGGTGTCGTAATCCAAGACAAAGAGGATTATGTGAAAGAGGCACTCCACATTCTATCCAATAGAGACTATTACCTCCCTCTTAATGAGGACCCCTCCTTTGGGCACAAGAAGGCATTCAAAACCCTCATTGAATCCGCAAAAAACATATTAGACAAGAAGGAACAAAATTACATTCTAGGCCTAGACTCAGCAATTGCAATATTTTACCATTTACCAAAAATCCATAAGGATCCATTGAAACCCCCAGGCCGCCCAATCATCTCAGGCATCTCATCCCTTACCTGCAACCTCTCACATTATGTTGACGTTCTCCTACAGAAGTATGTCACCACCTTACCATCATACCTCCGAGACTCCTCCTCCCTGTTACAATCACTCAAGGAGATCAAGTGGGAAGGCACCTACAGATTGATGACATTAGACGTCACGGCACTGTACTCGAACATTGAACACGAATTGGGTATCAACTGTACCAAACAATATCTGGACAACGACCATCTCTTGCCCACCGACCAAAAATCCTTTATTCTTGATTCTATTAGGTTTATCTTGACGCACAACGTGTTTCGCTTCCAGGATCAACTTTACCTGCAAACCAAGGGGACCGCCATGGGCACGCGTTTCGCGCCGAGTTTCGCTAATTTGTTTATGGGGGCTTTCGAAACCAGATTCATTTATAACTCTAGTTTTTGGGATCAAAACATAATCTTTTATCGACGGTACATTGACGACCTGTTAATCATTTGGAATGGTGATATTTGCAATATTAATAATTTCGTTGCACACCTCAACTCCACTGATTGGGGCATCACCTTGTCCGGAACCCACAATCAGACGCAAATTGAGTACCTGGACCTGGAACTGAACGTCATTAATAATAAATTAGAAACACGCACGCATTTCAAAAAGGTGGACTGCAACAGCTATCTGGACTTCACCAGTTCTCACTACAAAAAATGGAAAACCAATATTCCCTTTGGCCAGTTTAAACGAATTAGAAGGAACTGCTCCCTAGACAAAGACTTCATGTCCCAGAGTGAGATCATCCGTAAGAGGTTCATACAAAAAGGTTATCCTCTTCCAATCATAGAAGCGGCCTTCAACAAAGCAAAAACCCTCACACAAGAAAACTGCCTACCCACTAATAAAAACGATAATAGAGATGACATCACTGAAAATATCAAAAAAAACAAGAAATCTGAAAATAAATGGAGTACTAACTTTATCACGACATACAGCAATAACCATAAGGATATTAGGAGCATACTATCCAAACACTGGCATATCCTAAGAAGCGATCCATTCCTATCCAAATCATTACCCAGCCACCCCCCCTTGACGTTCAGGAGAGCTAAAACTTTAAAAAATCTATTAGCTCCAAGCAAACTGCGTGCCGACAGATCGGACCACAAACCTTCCGCTACGAGAACCCAACACTCCGAACAACCTGGCAGCTTCAGATGTAACCAACCCAAATGTCTCTGCTGTACGGCTATACGGATGTCAACTTCCTTCCAAAGTAGATCTAATGGGGGAACCTTCTCCATCAGACAACATTTAGACTGTTGTGAAAACCAGGAGTTTGAGCAGCTCTCACCTGCCAAGGATTCCACTGATATAGCGCGGACCGGCTCCTTCACCCGAAGTAGGAGAAATATAGATATGAAGAAAAAAAGGATTGGTTGGTCCAGCTTGTGTTCGTGGTAATCCAAAGCTTTATTCAATATTCAGTAAAATCCAGGTACAGGAATGCAGGTCTACATGTTTCAGGCACAATAAAATCCTAGCCCTTACTCATGACCATGAGTAAGGGCTAGGATTTTATTGTGCCTGAAACATGTAGACCTGCATTCCTGTACCTGGATTTTACTGAATATTGAATAAAGCTTTGGATTACCACGAACACAAGCTGGACCAACCAATCCTTTTTTTCTTAACATTTAGACTGTGGATCAAAGAACATTATCTATCTACTGGAATGCCCCTGCGGCCTACAGTACGTGGGGCGGACAATCCAAACCTTGCGCAACAGGCTCAACAAACATCGGTCGAATATCAAAAAGGGTTTTCTAAAGCACAGCGTGTCTTGACACGCAACCATTCGCCATGAGGGCCTCGCCACTGGCTTTTCCATCACGCCCATTGAACAAATCAGCTCCGATTGCCACAATATCATGCAGTCGATCAGAAGGCGCGAGATGTTTTGGATATACAAACTCAACTGCCTTAATCCATTCGGTCTTAATGAGGCCTTCGAGATAAACCTCTGAAATATCCCGGGTTCAGTTATGTTTCAATCGTGACATTCCCTATTTCAAACAGCCGAGGTCCCCCAAGGTTGTATAATGTAGTACTTTACATGCATATCCCACCGCCACCGTTTTTCTGCACATATGCAAGCATGACGCTCCATATATCGAGCCAACATTTTTATTATTTACATATATATTTTTCATATTTTATAGTCATTTAATTTATTTTATTTCATTTATTCTATATCATGGATTTGTTCATTCATATATATATATTTTTTTTCACATACATACATATATATATATATTTATATATATATATTCCTTATTTATTATTGATTAATATATAATAAATCCCCTTTCCATTTATCATTTATTATTCATCATTTATTCATCATCTATATATATATATTTTTGATCCATTAATATACCCATTATCATCAATTGCTGTAATCAACAACATGTACATGCATCATTATAGAGTAATACCTTCCTATTCATTTATCACCTCCCTCCTCACCATCCCATCTCTCTCCAATCATTAGCCCCCAATTAATTATTGGTTGATAATTATTCTATCAGTTGGTTCTTCTACTACTAATTATGCATCACTAATTAGTTACCCTATAATGGAAAAATTATCATTATTATTATTATTTGTATTATTATTATTATATATATATATATATATATATATATATATATATTTTTTTTTTTCTTTCTTTTTTTAATGCCATTATATCATTATTAGAAGTGATTAATCCTTTTAGCACCAAGTATCATCAATTTATCTGTTTTGAGCGTCTCATATTCCTACTCCCTTCAGCCCCTGATCCGGATAATATGACAGAGCCTCCCCTTGCTATCAATAGATTTCACACCACAGGTCCGCCCTCCCTGCAACACCGACTCCACCTCCCTCCCCTGTCATCCTCGCTGCGCTCGTGTCCGCAATACATCAGTGTGGCCACTAAGCGTCCTGGTTACCCAGCAACCAGGATACTATCTGCTGCCAGCAAGCCACGATCACGTGACCGGGTTCCAATCATGTGACCTCCCCCTTCAATACGAGCGCTCCTGGATCAGAGGCAGATAAACTGATCGGAGCACTACACCCCCACGTTTCTGGCTTCACCAGCATTGTTGGTGCCTCTGCATTGTTATCATTATATATATTTTATATCAGCAACTATTGAACTTTTTTATCTATGCACATCGGCTGGGGACTCCTCCCCATAAGCCCCGCCCCCTTTTGGCGTTTTTTTTTAGTGTATTTAAATGCTGTGTGTTTATGTGATTTCATATGCAGTGTTATGTACCTGATGAAGGGGAACTACTCCCCGAAACGCATTAAGTACTTCTGCAATAAATACGTGTCTATTTACTATTACTATCTGGACTGGATTCTTGCGCCCTGGGATATTTTATCTATTTATATCTGTATCCTACCACTTCTTGGAGACTTCAGGGATCTCCGACAAGAAGTCATCCCTCCGCGGCTGCAGATCCACCAGTGAACCGTGACTCCATCGCAGTCATTGACAAGCTTTTACTAGAGTTGTGCCTACAAATAGCACAACCACAAAAGGTGAGCCCTGTACTGGAACCATTTATTTTATCTGTCTACCAACGGTATTACCCTATGGTGCGCCCTGCTTTGTTTTCAACAGCATAAAGTATGATCCAGTGTCAGATCTAAAGTGCTCAAAGTGTCTTTTAAGAGGAATCAATTGTCTTCTCATTAAACATTTCTTGATAGAAGAGATGTGTTTTATCAAGCATACCTTTTATAGTACTTTCTCCTTCTAGTTCTTTAATGGTCTCTTTAGCAGCAACATTTTATTTTATTTTTTAAAGAACCGGGAACATTTCTCATCGTTTTCTAAGATGTCAACTTTGGAATTGTAAATAATTTCCTTTCCTTTGGCTTCTATTTCTTTAGCAATTTGCTTTTTTAAACCCACAATAAGGTCTTCCATCTCAATACCAGCATTTCTTAACTTATAGTAGGTATGTAGTTTAGTAGTCAGCTTCTTGTGCCAAGCATTCCTTTCTCTAGCTTTGGTAATACTCTCTTTGACAAAGAACTCCTTGATCTTAAAGGGTTTCTGCCACTTCGTTTTCACATAATTAGGTGTCAGACACTAGCGATCCGCTAGTGTCTGCTCTGCCAAACAATCCTAATATAATAGCTTTTGGGGCAGCCGTTTCGCTAAAAAAAGAACTTATATTGATATGCTAATGACCCTCTAGGTGCTATGGGGGCGTCATTAGCACCTAGAGGATCGTCACAAGATGCCGCCATCCAGCCCGCCCATCTCCTCCGGAATGCGATCAAGCGGACGACTTCTCGCGCATGCGCCGTGCGCGTCTGTATTTGGCGCATGTGCAGTGAATGTCCGACAGCTTCCCTGCTCAGACATCTCCACTGCGCCTGCGCCGATGATGTCATAGTGCTCCATCGGCGCAGGCGCAGTGGAGATGTCTAAGCAGGGAAGCTGTCGGACATTCACTGAACATGCGCCAAATACAGACGCGCACGGCGCATGCGCGAGAAGTCGTCCGCTTGATCGCATTCCGGAGGAGATGGGCGGGCTGGATGGCGGCATCTTGTGACGATCCTCTAGGTGCTAATGACGCCCCCATAGCACCTAGAGGGTCATTAGCATATCAATATAAGTTCTTTTTTTAGCGAAATGGCTGCCCAAAAAGCTATTATATTAGGATTGTTTGGCAGAGCAGACACTAGCGGATCGCTAGTGTCTGACACCTAATTAAGTGAAAACGAAGTGGTAGAAACCCTTGAACTTTAGTTTGTTCCCACCAATCCAAAATTTAAGCATAGTTTTATTGAGTCTTCTGAAGCTTTTTGTAAAGTGCAATAAAATCTGTCCTTGTATCTGGATCTTCTAGTATCCTGGTGTTTAATCTCCAGATCCCTCTGGCTCTTTGCAGACCAGGTAGCTCCAATGTTGTAAGAATTAATTGGTGGTCTGAGAATATATTGGGAATCAAGGTAGTCATGTTAATTTTTATCTGTTCAGTCACATGAATATAATCAATGCAGGATTTTGTTGTTGAGTTTTCCCAAGTATAACCTGGGTCACTTGGATGCAGGCTCCTCCAGCTGTCTTTTAGTCTTAAGTTTGTTATAATATCTTTTAACTGTTTCTCTGTTTTGTCTTTTCTAATCTTATCCGTGCTTCCATATCTTTCTTCACCCGGTAAGGTGCAATTGAAATCTTTAGCGAATATTAGAGGTAAGGTGCCAGGTAAGTAGTATTGCACATCATAAATAAGTTGAGATCTTTCTTCTTTTTGGGGAGAAGCATAGAAGTTTAGTAGTTTAAGGCCAGTAATTTCAGCATGAATTAGGAGAGCCCTTCCAGGCTCTATTTCTGTAACAGCTGAGACATCCACACACTTATTTTTAAATAAAATCCCAATACCAGCTGCCTTATTTTCATTAGACCCTGACAAATAAGAGGGTCCTACAGTCCAGTCCTTTTGTAATTTATTATAGTATAGTCCATGGTCAATACTACATTCCTGTAGGAAAAAAATATCAAAATTTAAAGTGACAAGCCATGTGAACAAAGCAGCTCTCCTGATTGAGCTCTTTAAGCTCCTCACATTTAGTGAGGCTATGTGAATTTCAGGCATCATTTTAATATTTTTAAGACACCATCACTCGAGTCTGAATCAAATTGCTGAAGAAGAGATAAGTCCGGTGAAGCGACCTGTAGGTCCTCCTCTCCTGATGAGAAAGCATCGATCATATTTGTCCCCTCAGGACTAGAGGGTACATCCAGTTCCAACTGAGACTCTCTCCGGGCTGTCTTGTAAAGGACAATCTCCTCCTGAAGCTCCTCTCTGTTCCGCTTACTTTTAATGCTGACATCCATGGGGACACCCTGGTGCCCACCGGGCCCCCAATACACTCCTGCTTCCTGAGGGACACCTAGGGCATCAGGGGCCTCACTTCCGGGGATATTCGAGACCGTAGAAAAGATGGCAGGCTCCTCCACCGACATGGACCTGCATCTTTGCTTCATTTGCACAATCCTTCTGCAAATAACCAAGGTCGCCACACCGCCTACACCGCATAGGAATACCATCATAAAACAAGTAGCCACGATCTTTCCCGAGGACAACTGTGGATGGGGGTGCATAAGGCCTTCAGTGCCATCTGGGTCTGCACAAAATATTTCCGCTTTGCATTCCAGAACCCACTCCGGCCTGTGACATAGAGCTTTTCTTGTACAAGTATTGTACAAAGGTCACCCATTCCCACTATGTCCAGGTTGCTCACATAGGGGTTAAACATGTGTATCACCAAACCCACATCTATGCCATCGTAAAGACTGGTAAAAACCACCCCATCCAATATCGGGTTGTCCTATTGGCTCTTGTATCCGTAGTAGAATCTCTGGCAGGCAACATTGGTCAGGAGCGTGAGAGTATACATGTATGGCCCTTGTTCCTGTAAACAATATATACTGTCACGACTTACCCCCAGTACGTCACGCAGAACGGATCGGTAAAAGGCAGCGGGATCATTATAACCAACGTTATGGCTCGGAACCTCGATTTTGATCGAGTTCTTCAGCCGGGCCGCCACGGCATCGCAGAAATTTGGTTAAAGGCTTCCTCCAAATGGACTGACCTCTCACCGGAAGATCGCAACTCGTTGCTCCAGGACTAATCCTCTCTCCCAATAGCAGCAAGGGGGTGAAGTCCGGGCTATAAACCCGGACGATCCCCCCCCAGGCCGAGAGAGAGGGTACCTGAGCACCTTCCAGCCAAGACCAAGGCAGCACCTCTCAGTACTACACTTGATCTTAGCCAAAAGGCCGATAAGCGATACCCGCTCGGTCTCGACAACGGGGCCGCTTTTTGCCAACGCAGAGCACTTCTCAAGGCAACAGCCTATAGGCCCCAGCCCCAGCCCCAGACACAGTCAGGGGGGCTTCTTTCTCTCACAAACCAGGCAATACATGTGTCCTACGCTCAAGAATCACCAGCATGCTCCTCTTCTTGTTTTCCCATCTGCATAGGTCCGCCCATCACTTTTGGCCATGCCTTTTATTTGCACGCAATTCCTGGTGCCAAAGCACGCTGAGCAGAAAAACTGATAAGGAGTGAATGGAGAAGTAGTGAGAAGGAAGTCACGGCCCCATTGTTGAGTGTTCCGTCAGGGCCCTTGTGATGTCATCCAGTGACCTGACCTTACTTGACCTCTGACCTGACAAGCCTCTTATGACACGTGCAGTGTTCCGTCCATTGTCCAGACAAGGCAGGTCCAGCTAGTGCTGATACATAGGAAGTGCTGGACTACATTTTAGCCTCCAAGTCATCCAGTTCAAAAGATCCACAAGAGGGAGACACAGGTAAACAAACTTAACTTATTTACTAACTAAAGCACTAGAAAAGCAAATTGGTTACATCTGGTCAACTTGCTACAAAAGGGTCATTTCCCAGGAACAACTCAGCAGCTAGCCCAGGTGTGCACAACAGGCCCAAATCAAACCCAAGGTGTGTGGAGTGGAGGTCCAAACACTTCATTCAGGTGATAAGCCAATTAACCCAACAATTAAGCAATCAATCTTAATTGGATTTGGGGTGTGAGTAGAGGTGACTGGCTGGCTGGGTTGCTTGGTGCTGGAACAAACCCATTAGGAGATTGACAGACTAGATGCAGCAGGTATGCAGAAAGCAGCATAGCACAGCCCTGACAGAGGAGAAGCTGAAGTGCAGAGTCCTGAGGCAGAACACAGCAACTTTCCACTTGCTTGCTGGAAGGATGCTTGCAATCCATCTCTTAATTTCAATCAGTTTTTTTTCATACTGGAATAGAAAGGGTGCACCGGTCCTGGAGGTACTGCAATACCAGGTCAATGCGTAGAGTGGACAGAGCAAGCTCTTTTTCCATCTCCCTGTTCGAAAAATCAATTTAATATATGGTCCCCAGATAGGGGACGTATCAGATATTAAACTAATAAGAACAGATTTTTTATATATTTTTTTCATTTTTATTATAATAAACTTACATCAAATTTCCAAAGAAACACAAAAACATTCATGTACAAACTTTATGATCACAACTGAAAATACTAACTCTCTTGGAGTCTATCTTTTTAGAAAACAGTCTACAGTAACACATTCCACATATGTATATTCCAGATAGTCGTAGCTCTGCTTCCTATTCTTTTCCTATCTTGTAAATAAAAAACATACATTTTGCTAAGCTAACTGAACACATTCTTTTTCTTCAATGCTATCATGTTTAAACACCAGAATGTTTCTACATTTCCACAAGGCATTTTTTATACAGTTCAGCATAACCCACAATATCTTCTTTTTCTCTGGGTTTATAGAATTACACAGTCCATATAGTACTACTTCATGATCCAATCTTTGCAGGTCACATGTATGTCTCAGAATAACACCAACACTTCTCCATACCTTTTGGGCATAACTGTAGTTCCAGAAAACATGAAGTGTCATTTCATCACCTGCACAGCCTGATCTAGGGCATCTTGATGTTGCGCATAGTCCTCTTCTATGCTGGAATTCTCTGGTAGGGACACATGCATGCATAATCATCCAGGCCAGATCTTTAAGGTTATTGGATAAATATGGCATAATACATAGCTTCCAACAATCAGAAGATGTTTCAGTTGTATAGTTTGCTACAGGTTCTACTTGTTGTTCATTGTCCATTAACCTTCTGATTTTTTGGGGATTGCTTAACATACTGTTTTGATATTTTTCCAAGCCATATGTTTTGATTGTTTTCTCAATTCCAAGATACTGTTTCGGTGGAATTAATAGTACTGGTGAAGTCAAAGGTAACAATCCATTTTCTTTTACGGAAGCAATGTCCCACAGTATATCTCAGAAAGTATGACCACATACTATCAGTATTGATGGTTTTGGCACATAAAGCAAAATACTGTAAGAACATGAATCTTTTGAAATTTGGTATTTCCTTCCCTCCGAATTTCTTTAGCTTATACATAGTTTTTCTTCTTATTTTATCCATTTTTGAATTCCAAATGAAGTAGAAACAGATTCTTAGCAGATATTTAACACAGTTTTCTTTTGGCAAAAACACTTGACTCAAATACAACATAATTGGAATTATTAAAGCCTTGATTATTAAGTTCTTACCTTCTATGTCAATCTTCTTAGTTTCCAGAAGTCGACTTTTCTTTGTATTTTTTCTTTTATAATTTCCCAGCTTTCACTCCCATTATTGTCTTTATTGAAGATGACTCCCAATACTTTAATTTGCTCTGACTGGACTTTGATCTCAGGTAAGTTTATATCTGTCCATTTTCCCATTACAAAGCAGTCACATTTCGGTCTGTTTAATTTAAATCCGGAGGCTTGACAGAAGAACTCTGTTACTTGTGGTGGTACAGAAAATTGTAACATCGTCCATATATGCACTAGTTTTGACTGTCAATCCACCACCTCATGGAATTGGCACCCCTTTTATTACTTTATCTTTTCTTAGTGTTGCAAGGAGTGGTTCCAGCACACATACAAATAGGATAGGAGACAAGAGGCAACCCTGTTTTACTCCCGATTGTAGTAGGACCTTGTCAGTTAGGAAGCCATTGACAACTATTTGACTGAAGGTTTGTTTATATAGCAGAGAGATCTGTTTAATGGTAATCGCTGGAAAATTCATTTGTTCTAACACTTGCCATAGGAATTCGTGTGACACACGGTCATATGCTTTCATGAAGTCCAGTGCTAGTTCTTGTTTTCTTTCATCTTGGTACCATATACAATCCTTGATGATATTTAAGTTTTCACAGACACTTCGCCCCAGAATTCCACATGTCTGGTCTTTGTGGACCACTTTCCCAATAACCTGTTTTACTCTATTTACTATGATTTTTGCCAAGATTTTGTAGTCCATGTTTGTCAGAGTTATCGGTCTCCAGTTTTCTAGGTTATCTTTATCACCTTTTTTGTACAAAAGTGTTGCTACACCTCTTCTCCAGGACTCTGGGAGTACATCACCTTGCATGGCTTTTTTGAATATTTGTAACAAGTCCTCTTTTAAAACATTCCAAAAGGTCACGTAGAGTTCTATTGGTAGACCGTCTGATCCTGGCGTTTTCCCTTTTGAAAAGCTTTTGGTGACTTTAAGGAGTTCCTCCGATGTCAACTCTCTTTCCAATGATTCTTGATCATTTTTCTTTAATTTGTTTTCAAGGGAATTTAGTGCATCAGAAACAAAGGAATTATCAATTTTTTTCTTAATGAATAATTCCTGGTAGAATCGTTGGGTTTCTTTCAGCATCTCATCAGGTTCCATTTTTCCAGCTGTACTTGAAATATTGCCTTTTTTGTGCCATTATTTTTTTTGGAGGAAAAAGCGAGAACATTTTTCATTTTCTTCTAGCTGTTTAACTTTTGCATTGAAGATTATCTATTTTTCCTTTGCATATACAGCTTTTTTAATATTCTCTTTTGTTTTTTCTATTAGGTCAGAGACTTCAACACCGGCATTCTTCAATTTCAAATAGGTCTGTAATTTTGTATTGAGATCTATAAACCATTTTTTCTTTTCTTTTGCTTTCTTTATGCCAACTCTCAGAAAGTACTCTTTAGTTCTGACTTTAACGAACTCCCACCATGCCAATATCGATGCATATCTTCTTTTGTGTCTGGACCATAACTTGAAGTTTCTGATAAAGCCTTTTTTAACTTCTTCATCTTCCAAAAGACAGGTATTTAAACGCCACATACCTTTCCCTTTTCTTTCTCCTTGTACTTGGACACTAGAGAAAAGCAATTTGTGGTCAGAAAAAATATTTGTTTTTAACGACATAGTCACTGGTTGTAACGTGCTGGAAATGAAAACATAATCCAATCTGGACTGGACCACGGAGTTTCTCCATGTGTGGCCTGGGCCATCTTTATTAAGCACTCTCCAAATGTCAATCAGTTTAAAGTCTGTAATTAAATCATTTAGTTGTTGCATTGTTTTATCAGTTTTCCTTTTATGCTCGCCAGTTCTGTCACTTTCTTTCCTTGTACAATTGAAGTCGCCAGCTATGATGACTGGAGTAGATCCAACAAGGAAGGATTGTATATCTACCAACAACTCTGCTCTTTCTTGAGTCTCTGGAGAGGCATATATATTAAAGAGTTTTACTTCACTCTCATCCATTTTCACGTTAGCCATGAGTGCTCTTCCGGGTATTATTTGTGTAAATGAAGTAACTTGATAATTGCTTCCCTTAAACAGAATCCCGACACCAGCCGCTTTGTTATTATTATCACCAGACCATATAGACAGCCCATGGGTCCAGTCGATTCTTAGATTCTTGTAATCCAGGGAATACTCAATCCCGCACTCCTGCAGAAAAATAATATCACTGTTGATAGTCTCTAGGTATGCAAACAAGGCGGCCCTCCTAGTAGGCCCCTTAAGGTTCCTCACATTGAGTGAGGCTATTGGAATTGTCTTGGCCATCAAGCACTGATATCAGAATCCAATATAAATCCTATAGGACTCGTGATGCTTTCAGATTCCGAGAACACGATATTTGCCGGATCAGATAATGTAATCTCTGGAGGTGCAATAGGTTCTGGATGAAATCTTGGTAATATAGGTTGTCTTTTGACCGTTATTTCCTGATCATCCTTCTCTGATTTCCGTTTCTTTTGTTTCTCCATATCCATGTTCATTCCCCCACTCCAACCATTGGCTCTCTTGAAGATGATTGTTCTGGAGGATCTGCATGGACAGATGGCTTATCAACCCTACCAAGTTGTTGGGTCAGTGGAGGTTCTTCGCTCTGCAGTAGTGGTAGGCTGATTTTAAACTGCTTCCATTCGAGAGGTTGTACTGTCTTCCCCTCTGGTTTATGCAGCTCTTTGTTCTGCTGGGGTGGGTGCTCTTTGTTTTGGGAGTGGTTGTATTTTCGCCACCTCTGCCCAAGTCCGGGTAGGGTTCTTTAAAGGACATTTTTTATAAGGGTGTCCTGTTACTCCACATAAACTGCATATATCTTCGTCACAATTATTTGTTTCATGGTCTTTTTTAAAACATCTTTTACAAGTGGCAATTTCTTGTGGGCACCCATCTGCAGTATGGCCGAACTCCAAGCATTTTCTGCAAAACATAGGCATTCCAGGATAAAACAGCATGCCTCTCTCTCTCGAACAATAAGAAAGTTTGAATGAAGATGAGCGTGACCTCCTATTCCATCCTCATCTTCTTTTAACTTAATGAAGAATTTAAAATTGCCAGTCCACAATTTCTCACTGTTCATTACTTTGAGAGTAGCGTATCTCTTTGCAGTATCTCTGTAAGAAGTGAGCAATATCATTCAATAGAAAAAGAGGAGTGTAGCAGCTCTCACCTGCCCTTCCTTTAGTTGTGAGCACGGACAGCCCGTGTCAGGTGCGGGCGACAATGAAGAAAAAAAGTTGAGAAAATCCAGCTCCACTTAAAAAGGAATAGGCGTTTATTCAGCTTGCGGTTAAAAACTCATCCGAGGATACAAAATAACAGTCTTGTCTAAGCTTTTCGGGCTACTAGAAACAATTCCAGCCCTTCTTCATGACACAGAAAAACATTGAGAGTCTCACTCTCAATGTTTTTCTGTGTCATGAAGAAGGGCTGGAATTGTTTCTAGTAGCCCGAAAAGCTTAGACAAGACTGTTATTTTGTATCCTCGGATGAGTTTTTAACCGCAAGCTGAATAAACGCCTATTCCTTTTTAAGTGGAGCTGGATTTTCTCAACTTTTTTTCTTCAATATCATTCAATGGTATATGTGGATTGTTCATGTGTTTTACCAGGGGCAATTATTCACTTCAAAGTAAGGGTATAGCATCCATACGAATCTTGAAGCGCCAGGATCTCTTCCCTCTTTACTTTCAGAATACCGATCAGGATATGTCGAACAAAGTAGCTCAGGCATCTCAAACTGCGGTCCTCCAGCTGTTTCAAAACTACAACTCCCAGCATGCCCAGACAGCCTACAGGTAATAGCCTACAGCAGGGCATTGTGGGAGTTGTAGTTTTACAACAGCTGGAGGGCCGCAGTTTGAGATGCCTGCACAAGAGGAAGACACAGGCAAACTTTACTTATTTACTAACTAAAGCACTAGAAAAGCAAATTGGTTACATCCGGCCAACTTGCTACAAAAGGGTCAATTCCCAGGAACAACTCAAACTCAGCAGCCCGCCCAGGTGTGCACAACAGGCCCAAATCAAACCCAAGGTGCGTGGAGTGGAGGTCCAAACACTTTATTCAGGTGATAAGACAATTAACCCATCAATTAAGCCTTCAGTCTTTATTGGATTTGGGGTGTGAGGAGAGGTGACTGGCTGGCTGGGTTGCTTGGTGCTGGAACAAACCCACACACAGCTGATGCTATTAGGAGATTGTGGAAGATTCAGCCTGCACAACCCCTAGCAGGTGCAGATGGCTATGGCGAAATACAGATACAAATGTAAAAACACAAAATGCAATCGCACACTGCAACCAGCACTCTGCCCTGCCTTTATGCTGGATGTTGAATAAGGCATTGGTGTACATTTTGGCCAAAGCGTAATAAGCCACTCACCACGTCAAGGTCGCCTTCATGAGTGGTCCCCAACACTAGTTCCTACCTTTTATGGGCCATGACAGCCACATAAAGTCCAGGGAGCGCAGGTACAGCATGCATGCCAAGCATCGTCCGGTGCCATTACAGCTTTCATCGGATCCAGGGATGCAAGTACCAACATGCATGCTGAGCCCACTATATACTTCTCCTGGAGCCTAATGACTACTGGTAGGTGCTATGTTTTATACTGACTTTAAAACCAGCCTCCAGGGGGCAGATTAACTGGACAGGTGTGCTTGACTGCTTGGAGATCGCCACACCTCCAATACGTACTACAAAGACTCCTTAACAACATAACTGTAAAAAACCGGTACCCGCTCCCACTGATTTCAACTCCTCGAGAGACTCCGGGCAGCGAAGATCTTCACTAAACTCGACCTTCGAGGGGCCTACAACCTCGTCCGAATCCGCCCTGGGGACGAATGGAAGACTGCCTTCCGGATGCGTTATGGTCATTTCGAGTACCTGGTCATGCCTTTCGGACTCTGCAATGCTCCCGCCACCTTCCAGCACTTCACTTCATTAACGACGCAGGGACATGTTGGATCTGTTTGTAGTCGTTTACCTGGACGACATCTTGATCTTCTCTGAAGACCTCGAGCAGCACCGCAAACACGTCCGTAGGGTACTGCAGAGTCTCCGACAGAACTCTCTCTATATCAAGCTAGAGAAATGCGAGTTTGAGCGAACCACCACTCAGTTCCTTGGATACATCATCTCCCCAGATGGCCTAAATATGGACCCGAGGAAGGTCCAAGCTGTGTTGAACTGGCCCGTTCCGAGAAACGAGAAGGAGATACAACGATTCATTGGCTTCGCCAACTTCTATCGGAAGTTTATCCGGAACTTCTCCAAGGTCATAGCACCAATCACCCAACTCACCAAGAAGGCAGTCCCCTTCTCCTGGACACCCGAGGCCCAGGAGGCCTTCACCAAGTTGAAACTCCTCTTCACTTCTGCTCCAATCCTAATCCACCCGAACCCTGAGCTGCCATTTACAGTCGAAGTGGATGCATCAGACTCCGCGGTGGGGGCAGTTTTGTCACAACGGACAGGGGAGAGTATGCTATTACACCCGTGCGCATATTTCTCCCGCCAGATGTCCCCCTCCGAGAAGAACTATGACATCGGGAACAAAGAACTACTGGCGATCAAGGATGCCTTCTCTGAGTGGAGACACCTGCTGGAGGGAGCCACCAACACCATAATCGTACTAACTGACCACAAGAACCTCGAGTTCATCCGCAGCGCTAAGAGACTCTCAGCCAGACAGGCCAGATGGAGCCTATTCTTTTCCCGCTTCAACTTTCTCATCACCTATTGCCCCGGATCAAAAAAAGGCAAGGCTGACGCCCTCTCCAGCATGTTTTCCGAGCCCTCACAGTGTAACAAGGGCCAAAATAACATCCTACCCGAGGGAAGGGTCGTAGGGGCCACCTACTCGAAAGAACTCCTGGGCACAATCAAAGAAGGATACGAAAATGACCCCTTCCTCGCCCACCCCGCAGGGAATGTCAGCCTTACGTTTAAGAACGGTCATTGGTTTCATCAGGACCTACAACTATATGTACCAGAAATCGCACGGCTCAAAGTGCTCAAACTCAACCATGACTCCAAGGTGGCCGGCCATTTTGGCACAAGAAAGACCCAGGAGCTTCTCCCCCGCTCCTTCTGGTGGCCAACATACAAGGAGGACATCAAGAGGTACATCTCCTCGTGCACGGTCTGTGCCCGCAATAAGACTCCTCGTTCCTCTCCCGTGGGTCTGTTACAACCCCTCCCGATTCCCTCCCGCCCCTGGGGCTCGATCTCCATGGACTTTGTGGTAGACCTTCCTCCTTCAAAAGGGATGAACACCATCCTGGTCGTGGTCGACCGTCTAACCAAGATGGCCCATTTCATCCCCTACAAAGGCCTACCCACCGCCAAACAGACGGCCGATCTTATTCTCATAGAGGTTTTCAGGCTGCATGGGATCCCGGACGACGTGGTCTCCGACAGAGGCGTACAATTTGCCTCCAAGTTCTGGAAGAACTTCTGCCTGGCGCTCGGGGTTAAAGTGAACCTGTCCTCCGCTTTCCACCCTCAGTCAAACGGGCAGACAGAGAGAACTAATCAGACCCTAGAGCAGTACCTACGCTGTTTCAGCTCCCACCTGCAGGATGACTGGCTTGATTATCTCCCCACGGCCGAGTTCGCCTACAACAATGCTGAGCACAGCTCACCAAGCACAGCCCCTTCTTTGCTAAAACAGGCTCGCACCTGGTGTTCATTCCCCACCTACCCGTCGCCTCCCTACAGGAGGCACAAACGAACATTATAGACAACCTCCAGTTTGCCCAGAGGCGCTTTAAACAGGGAGCAGACAGACGTCGCAAACCCACCCCGGGCTTCCATGTGGGAGACAAGGTGTGGCTGTCCACCAGGAACCTCCGATTGAAGGTCCCCTCCAAAAAGTTGGCCCAAAGATACGTGGGTCCGTCCTGGATCACCGCACAAATCAACGAGGTCACGTTCTGGCTCGACCTTCCGGACTCCATTAGGGTGCACCCTGTCTTCCATTGCTCACTTCTCAAGCCATACGTGGAGAACACCTTTGCAGGCCGCCACTCGCCCCCTCCACCACCCGTGAGGGTACAGGATGAAGAAGAATACGCTGTCGCAAATATCCTCGACTCCAGGATCCACCGGGGAAGACTACAATACCTAATTGGGTGGGAGGGTTACCCTCCCGAGGATAACTCCTGGGAGCCAGAAGAAAATGTCCACACCCCCAGACTGGTAAAAGAGTTCAACCAACAGCACCCCGGTAAGCCTGCCCCTGCGGTGCCCGGAGGTCACTTTGGAAGGGGGGAGTACTGTCGGTATTCGAACCTGGGACCAGCCATATCCCAGGCGGTAGCCCTGCTTACTAGGCTACCATCCTCTCTGGACATTCCTCCCTGAAGCCTATTAGTTAACCTCAGTCTTGCCATGCCTTGCTCATCACCCTTGATTCCCCACACCTGGTATTTCCCTATATAAGTCCAGCCCCTCCCTCTCCAGTTTGCTGATTATTGAGCTCCTGAGCCTTGATCAAGCTTCTCCTCATCTGCTGCTCTTGCTACTACTGGAAATCCACTGCTGACCAGGAATTGACTACCGACTACTCTTCTGCTTTGTCCCTACCTACTGAACTGCTACCATGGTTGCCATCCGGATTGTCTGACCACGCTTACTGCCGCCTGCCCATTGACTACGCCTCTGCCAGACTTCCTGCACCTACTACCTCCCCTCGGTCCTTGCCACTGGGCTCCACTCCTACCTCCAGCCAGCTGTCCTCTGACTCAGGTGAGCCCGTAGGACTGTTACAGCTGGTCCCCCAGCTGATTTCCTCCTCTGGCTCCCTTTCACGGCCTCCGCATAGCCTTTTTTCCTCTTTGAGGCCGCGGCTCCTCCCGGATCCTCTACCGTGCTTTGCTCAGGGACCGAGTGCGGGCCAGGCAGATCAGCTTCATTTGGTTGACCCCCATGTCCCATTTCTGGGGGGGGCTTGTCCATCCGCTGATCACTGGACTTCCGCTTTTGCTTCACTCTTTGTTCTCTCGGTTCACCTGTTTGAGGGGGTCTGCTGGTATCCATCTGTTCTGTATCGGCGGCTTGCTCCTCTCCTTGGGGTTCAGTTGGTGGCTCCTCTCGCTCCTCTGACTGCCTCCGATGTCCTGGCTGCGCCCCAGCACTTGTTCTGGACGGACAAGACCGTATCAGGTGACCAAATTTTTGATATGCATGACATCTTTTCCCAGCTACGCATTCTCTTACATCATGATTTGGACTCCCACAATTTTTACACATACTTTAACAGTTCTCTATATAGTGTCCATATTTTTTACATCTCCTGCAGTACGGTGGTATGCCGGAAAAAAACATGTCTCCTACTATTTCTCCTAGTTTAAAACGGGCTGGGGGAAGTATATATATCCCCCAACATAGTCTGGACTGCGCTAACAGATACGTTTATAAAGCCATTTTGAGGTCCAAATCCCAGCGCTATTTAAAAATTTTCTTACTGGTATAACCTTCTTAAAATATTGACTTAAAAATGCAGTTATATCATGTTCTTCAGCAAATGGAGAATACATTTTAATTGTAATAGTTTTTGACTTATCTATTTCATGCTCGTATATTTTTAAACCTTCTAATCTCTTATCTTGTAATCTTAACTGGATTTTTGCCACAAAATCTTTAAAAATTACATTTGAGTTAAAAGTAACATTGTATACTCTGCGCCTAGGGTAATCCTGTATCGCTAAAATCTCTTGTTTTTGTACTCAAAGACCCCCATTAAAACCGTATTTATCAGATAATCAAGGTTATACTTCTCTTTTTTTTCTTGTGTGACAAAAAGTCGCACTGTATCTTTAATACGAGCATATTCTGGGATTTGGCCTTCCTCCTCCTCCTCCTGTCTCAGTACATTCTCTTTTAATTCCGCCTCTGGACTTTCCTCTGGTTCCTTCTCCTCCTCTGGCTCCTTCATCGTTGGATTTCTTCCTTCTCTCCCAACCAGGGTATAATCTTCTCCTCGACCTCCTCCTCCTCTTCGACCTCCTCCTTCTCCTCCTCCTCCTGGGTCGTCTGCCATAGTTGTAAAAATGGCTCTTTTAAATATCTCTGCGGATGCAAAAATACGAATGCTCTCCTAGCCGTCCTGAGACTTCTAGGGGTAACGGGGATCGCAACTTGACGTTCTCGGGACTAAGCCTCTCTCCCAATAGCAGCAGGGGGTCGAAGTCCAGGCTATAAATCTGAACGATCTCCCCAGGCCGAGAGAGAGGGTACCTGGGTCCTACCTTCTGACAACAGACCAAGCGCAGCACACAAGATACTACACTTGATCTTAGCCAAAAGACAGAGAAGCGATACCCGCTCGGCCTCGACAACGGGGCCGCTTTTCGCCAACGCAGAGCACTTCTCAAGACAACAGCCTATAGGCCCCAGACACAGTCCGGGAGGCTTCTTTCTCTCACAAACCAGGCAAAACATGCGTCCTACGCTCAAGAATCACCAGCATGCTCCTCTTCTTGTTTCCCATCTGCATAGCTCCGCCCATCACCTTTTACCACGCCTTTTATTCGCATGCAATTCCTGGTGCCAAAGCACGCCAAGCAGAAAAACTGATAAGGAGTGAATGGAGAAGTAGTGAGAAGGAAGGGGAAAAAAAAAAAGCATTGTTGATTGTGATGTCACGGCCCTATTGTTGAGTATTCCGTCAGGGCCCTTGTGATATCATCCACTGACCTGACAAGCCTCTTATGACACGTGCAGTGTTCCGTCCATTGTTCAGACAAGGTAGGTCCAGCTGCTGCTGATACATAGGAAGTGCTGTACTACATTTTAGCCTCCCAGTCATCCAGTTCAAAAGATCCACAAGAGGGAGACACAGGCAAACAAACTTTACTTTACTTGCTAAAGCACTAGAAAAGCAAATTGGTTACATCCGGCCAACTTGAATAAACTAAGTCCCTTTTAGAGACCCTCGGGATATCAATATATAACTACTTCAATGGTCAAATTAGACCTAGAATCCCTTTAGGGGTCTCTAACTAATGTTAAAATTAATATTTTTATTGATATGTATTAAAAGAAGATTATCCTTCACATACACAAGAAAAGGGGAGTATATAAAATTATCAGTGTCTGGTAGCATGTGAGCTAAATCCTCTTATAGTGACTGCCACAGTCACTAATTACATGTGGTGGGTGTGTTAGTGGGAGTCGTGTTAGTATTTGACATGTATTTCCTACTTATATACAGGTAGGCAATACGGGTCTCATCCACCCGTCTGTCACCACCATCAAGAGTTACTCAATAGATATTTTGCAGCGATCTCCAGACACGGTACACCACTTGCTACACGCGTGCACTCCTGTCAGGGCCCACAGTCTCTATTCCCTGCCAGGGGTAGACGTGCTGCAACAATGTTGCCACGTCTCGCCACTATCTGCACTTGAATTGGTCCTCAGCTGACCTTCGCTGAGGGCCTGCCTCTATTACTATTGATAGAGGTCTAGCAGTGGCCTATTCCCTCAGTCTAAACACACCTAACACACTAGCTGTCCCTCGTCCTAACTTAATCCGATCCTCACTGCCAAACAACTGTCTAAAACCTAAAGACGCGCTATACCACCCCTCCCGACATGTTTCGCCACTGCAAGTGGCTTCGTCAGGGGATATGGGGTATATATGCACGCGCGCCAGTCATGCACCCGCTATATACCGTTTGGTGTCCCGCCCCCCTGTCAATCGCGACCACTCACAGCTCAATGCCGCCTATCAGGAGTTCCATATTGGCAAGGGACGTCTGATGACACATATCCTGTGCGCCTCCCTGCTCCTGCGTCACTAGGACATGCCGATAAACAACCAACGACTCTTCCGTTTCATTGGTCCGTCCCGTCTCTTCTGTGGGCTTGTCCTTGTGGTAAGTATACGCCCCTCTGCCTCCGAGACTCCCAACCTGTCATACTGTCTGTTAACCCCTTCAGGGTTACCATTATCTGGAATATAGAATGGATAGTGAAAAGGAACTTCTCTACCCCTTAAGAAACTTGTTGAAAAGAAAACAGGTATCGATGTCTTCAGGGCTCCCATCCAGTCGCACTGTTTATTAACCCCTTGAGGGTCACCAGTGTCTGGGGTGTAGAGTGAGTAGCAGTAGATAGAATGACAAGAGGGCTCTCCGTCCCTCAAGTCTTCTATCAGGTAAATGTCAACCAATCTATTACCCATTTATGATTTCTATTTATGGGGTACAGTTTGCCAGAGGAACAACTAGATATTCCTATCTACACACCCATAGGGGAAATGATGAACTATAAACAGTTCTGCGGGGCTAGAGTAATATTCCTTTCTATATGCCACTATCTGAACCAAATCACTTCTAGAGTCAAACAGACAGCTTATAGTACTAGCAATTGATAAGTGCATGATCTGTCTCACACTAGATCATTGCACAAAGTAAGAATCAGCAAATTAGTGCCATAATTAACAGTTCATTAAGAGGTTATTAAATCCGTTAACCTATAACCGCATTATTTACTAGTTAGCCATCTTATGTAGTAGAGATGGTACTTTTCTTATGTATCACGGGGGAGGGGGGGAGGGGGAGGGAAAGGGGGGGGGGGAAACAGACGGTATACAGTCGGGTCAAAAACTGGCCTACTCTCCTTACTTAGTATGATTTGTTCGTTCCATAATGATTGAAGTCTTAAACTTTCTATTTTCACTGTATATTCAGCTTAGATAAATGCGGCATATGAGAAGCCTTCATTTAAGCCCCCTGGGCTAAGAGTCTTAAGCCGATGTATCCATTTTGCCTCCTCCTGTAGGAGTTTGACATCTAAATTGCCTCTTCTGGGTCCCAGAGTTACTCTCTTCAGTCCCCAAAATTTCAGGACCTCCACATTACCCCCATGGGTGTATGAGATATGCCTGTAGAGCGATGTGTCTTTACCAGTGTTAATAGCACTGATATGGCCAGATATTCTTCGTCTCAACTCCTGTGTGGTCTTCCCCACATACAGCTTCGGACAATTACAGGAGGCAATATACACAATACCACTACTACGGCAGTTAAAAAACTCTCTTATTGTGTATTCACGTCCATCCATGGGGTTGTTGAATTTTTTAATTCTGGGGAGGTACTTACAAAAGATGCAATTTCCACAGGGGAAGGAACCAATGATAGTGGATTTTAACCAATTTGGATTCATTTTTTCAGGAAGGAAACTGTGGACCAGCTTGTCCCTTAAATTTGGGCCCCTCCTGTATGTAACGCTGGGATATGGCGGCAGTACAGTTCTCAATTCGTCATCACTGGTAAGTAGTCTCCAATGTTTTTTAAGAATATTCATGACTTGTTGGTTACCACAATCATAAGTTCCAATGCATCTAATTCTATGCTCCTGTTTTTGCTGATTTTTCCTTTGGTCCTGTGAAATTAGATCTTCCCTATTTGTGCTTTTGGCACGATTGAATGCCCTTTTCAGGCATTTTCTGGGGTACCCCCTGCTTCTAAAGCGATTATAGAGCTCACCCGCCTCTTTTAAAAAGATCTCATCTGTGGTGCAGTTCCTCCTCGCTCTCAAATACTGCCCCACTGGTATACCTTTTTTCAATGCCACTGGATGCCAACTGGTCCAGTGCAGGAGGCTGTTTGTGGAGGTGGGTTTTCTATAAATTTCCGTCAGTATCTGTCCATCATCATCCTTCTGGATCAGAAGATCCAGAAAGCATATTTGTTTGGCATGAATTTCACAGGTAAAGTGCATACCTATATCATTGTGGTTCAACTGGTCAACAAAGGTGACAAATTCACGTTCCTCCCCCTCCCAAAATAACAGAACATCATCAATAAATCTACCCCAAAATAAAATGTGACTAGTGAATTGTGCCATGGTGTCAGTAAAAACAATAGTGTCTTCCCACCACCCCAAAAACAAATTAGCAAAAGTCGGTGCACAGGGGGTCCCCATCGCGGTACCCTTCATCTGTTGATAGAAGGTACCGTTACAGAGAAAATAATTGTGAGTCAAAATAAACCTTAATAAATTCAAGATGAACTCATTGTGTTCGTGGAAATTGGTGCTTTTCGTGTCCAGAAAGAATTTAGTAGCATTGATGCCCAGTTTGTGATCAATGTTGCTATAAAGGGCTTCAACGTCCAAACTGGCCAGGAAAGTGGATCGAGACAATGAGATCCCCCTTATTTTTGTTAGTACATCCGTTGTATCTTTAATATACGACGGGAGGGATGACACAAATGGTCTCAATATTTCGTCCACATATTCACTGGCAGGTTGGCTAAGAGAGTCATTTCCCGAAACTATCGGGCGCCCAGGTATTGGGGTCTTCCTCTTATGCACCTTCGGCAGTGCATAGAAGGTCGGGATCGTCGGGCTTTTATTAAATAGAAAGTCAAATTCATCCTTTGATATGAGGTTCTTCTCTCTGGCTGATCTCAAAATTCCCTTGAGATCCTCCAGGTATCTCTTAGTCAGATTTTCCTTCAATATCTGATAGACTTCATTATCACATAATAACCTATTCACCATCCCTTCATAGTCCTCCCTATCCAAAATTACTATATTACCCCCTTTGTCACTTGGTTTCACAACTATATTTTTATTAGTACTTAATTCTTCCAATGAGTCAAGTTCATTCTCTGTCATATTGACCGGGACCAATTCTTTTTTTATTTTAACTTTATTAATGTCCTGTGAAACCAGTTGCACAAAGGTGTCGATCTTCTTAACCACCTCCCGACCGCTGTACGCGTATATGCGTCCGGGAGGTGGTTGTTTTACTCCTCCTGGACGCATATACGCGTCTTCTCGCGAGACGCGAGATTTCCTGTGAACGCGCGCGCACAGGCGCGCGCGCTCACAGGAACGGAAGGTAAGCGAGTGGATCTCCAGCCTGCCAGCGGCGATCGCTCGCTGGCAGGCTGGAGATCCGAATTTTTTAACCCCTAACAGGTATATTAGACGCTGTTTTCATAACAGCGTCTAATATACCTCCTACCTGGTCCTCTGGTGGTCCCTTTTGTTAGGATCGACCACCAGAGGACTCAGGTAGGTCAGTACAGTCCCACCAAACACCACACTACACTACACTACACCCCCCCCCCCGTCACTTATTAACCCCTTATAAACCCCTGATCATCCATATAAACTCCCTGATCACCCCCCTGTCATTGATCACCGCCCTGTCATTGATCACCCCCCTGTCAGGCTCCGTTCAGACGTCCGCATGATTTTTACGGATCCGATCCATGTATCCATGGATCCGTAAAAATCATGCAGACGTCTGAATGGAGCCTTACAGGGGGGTGATCAATGACAGGCGGGTGATCACCCATATACACTCCCTGATCACCCCCTGTCATTGATCACCGCCCTGTCAGGCTCCATTCAGACGTCCGCATGATTTTTACGGATCCGATCCATGGATCCGTAAAAATCATGCGGACGTCTGAATGGAGCCTTACAGGGGGGTGATCAATGACAGGCGGGTGATCACCCATATACACTCCCTGATCACCCCCCTGTCATTGATCACCCCCCTGTAAGGCTCCATTCAGACGTCCGCATGATTTTTACGGATCCGATCCATGTATCCATGGATCCGTAAAAATCATGCGGACGTCTGAATGGAGCCTTACAGGGGGGTGATCAATGACAGGCGGGTGATCACCCATATACACTCCCTGATCACCCCCTGTCATTGATCACCCCCCTGTCATTGATCACCCCCCTGTCATGCTCCATTCAGACGTCCGCATGATTTTTACGGATCCGATCCATGTATCCATGGATCCGTAAAAATCATGCGGACGTCTGAATGGAGCCTTACAGGGGGGGTGATCAGTGACAGGGGGGTGATCACCCTGATTACCCTGATCACCCCCTGTCATTGATAACCCCCCTGTAAGGCTCCATTCAGACGTCCGCATGCGTTCTGTGGATCCGATCCATGTATCCATGGATCCGTAAAAAATCATGCGGATGTCTGAATGGAGCCTTACAGGGGGGGTGATCAGTGACAGGGGGGTGATCACCCTGATTACCCTGATCACCCCCTGTCATTGATAACCCCCCTGTAAGGCTCCATTCAGACGTCCGCATGCGTTCTGTGGATCCGATCCATGTATCCATGGATCCGTAAAAAATCATGCGGATGTCTGAATGGAGCCTTACAGGGGGGGTGATCAGTGACTGGGGGGTGATCCGGGAGTCTATATGGGTGATCACCCCCCTGTCATTGATCACCCCCCTGTCATTGATCACTCCCCCCCTGGTAAGGCTCCATTCAGCCATTTTTTTTGGCACAAGTTAGCAGACATTTTTTGTTTGTTTTTGTTTTTGTTTTTTCTTACAAAGTCTCATATTCCACTAACTTGTGTCAAAAAATAAAATCTCACATGGACGCACCATACCCCTCACGGAATCCAAATGCGTAAACATTTTTAGACATTTATATTCCAGACTTCTTCTCACGCTTTAGGGCCCCTAAAAAGCCAGGGCAGTATAAATACCCCACATGTGACCCCATTTTGGAAAGAAGACACCCCAAGGTATTCGCTGAGGGGCATATTGAGTCCATGAAAGATTGAAATTTTTGTCCTAAGTTAGCGGAAAGTGAGACTTTGTGAGAAAAAAAACAAAAAAAAAATCAATATCCGCTAACTTATGCAAAAAAAAAAAAAATTCTAGGAACTCGCCATGCCCCTCATTGAATACCTTGGGGTGTCTTCTTTCCAAAGTGGGGTCACATGTGGGGTATTTATACTGCCCTGGCTTTTTAAGGGCCCGAAAGTGTGAGAAGAAGTCTGGGATCCAAATGTCTAAAAATGCCCTCCTAAAAGGAATTTGGGCCCCTTTGCGCATCTAGGCTGCAAAAAAGTGTCACACATGTGGTATCGCCGTACTCAGGAGAAGTTGGGGAATGTGTTTTGGGGTGTCATTTTACATATACCCATGCTGGGTGAGAAAAATATCTTGGTCAAATGCCAACTTTGTATAAAAAAATGGGAAAAGTTGTCTTTTGCCAAGATATTTCTCTCACCCAGCATGGGTATATGTAAAATGACCCCCCAAAACACATTGCCCAACTTCTCCTGAGTACGGCGATACCAGATGTGTGACACTTTTTTGCAGCCAAGGTGGGCAAAGGGGCACCTTTCGGATTTCACCGGTCATTTTTTACAGATTTTGATTGCAAAGTACTTCTCACACATATGGGCCCCTAAATTGCCAGGGCAGTAAAACTACGCCACAAGTGACCCCATTTTGGAAAGAAGACACCCCAAGGTATTCCGTGGGGGGCACGGCGAGTTCCTAGAATTTTTTATTTTTTGTCACAATTTAGCGGAAAATGATGATTTTTCTTTTTTTTTCTTTTTTCCTTACAAAGTCTCATATTCCACTAACTTGCGACAAAAAATAAAAAATTCTAGGAACTCGCCATGCCCCTCACGGAATACCTTGGGGTGTCTTCTTTCCAAAATGGGGTCACTTGTGGGGTAGTTATACTGCCCTGGCAATTTAGGGGCCCAAATGTGTGAGAAGAACTTTGCAATCAAAATGTGTAAAAAATGCCCTGCAAAATCCGAAAGGTGCACTTTGGAATATGTGCCCCTTTGCCCACCTTGGCAGCAAAAAAGTGTGACACATCTGGTATCGCCGTACTCAGGAGAAGTTGGGCAATGTGTTTTGGGGTGTCATTTTACATATACCCATGCTGGGTGAGAAAAATATCTTGGTCAAATGCCAACTTTGTATAAAAAAATGGGAAAAGTTGTCTTTTGCCAAGATATTTCTCTCACCCAGCATGGGTATATGTAAAATGACAGCCCAAAACACATTCCCCAACTTCTCCTGAGTACGGCGATACCAGATGTGTGACACTTTTTTGATGCCAAGGTGGGGAAAGGGGCAAATATTCCAAAGTGCACCTTTCGGATTTCACCGGTAATTTTTTACAGATTTTGATCGCAAAGTACTTCTCACACATATGGGCCCCTGAATTGCCAGGGCAGTATAACTACGCCACAAGTGACCCCATTTTGGAAAGAAGACACCCCAAGGTATTCCGTGAGGGGCATGGCGAGTTCCTAGAATTTTTTATTTTTTGTCGCAAGTTAGTGGAATATGAGACTTTGTAAGGAAAAAAGAGAAAAAAAAAAATCATCATTTTCCGCTAACTTGTGACAAAAAATAAAAGATTCTAGGAACTCGCCGTGCCCCTCACGGAATACCTTAGGGTGTCTTCTTTCCAAAATGGGGTCACTTGTGGCGTAGTTATACTGCCCTGGCAATTTAGGGGCCCAAATGTGTGAGAAGTACCTTGCAATCAAAATGTGTAAAAAATGCCCTGCAAAATCCGAAAGGTGCACTTTGGAATATGTGCCCCTTTGCCCACCTTGGCAGCAAAAAAGTGTGACACATCTGGTATCGCCGTACTCAGGAGAAGTTGGGGAATGTGTTTTGGGGTGTCATTTTACATATACCCATGCTCGGTGAGAAAAATATCTTGGTCAAATGCCAACTTTGTATAAAAAAATGGGAAAAGTTGTCTTTTGCCAAGATATTTCTCTCACCCAGCATGGGTATATGTAAAATGACACCCCAAAACACATTCCCCAACTTCTCCTGAGTACGGCGATACCACATGTGTGACACTTTTTTGCTGCCAAGGTGGGCAAAGGGGCGCATATTCCAAAGTGCACCTTTCGGATTTCACCGGTCATTTCTTACACATTTTGATTGCAAAGTTCTTCTCACACATTTGGGCCCCTAAATTGCCAGGGCAGTATAACTACCCCACAAGTGACCCCATTTTGGAAAGAAGACACTCCAAGGTATTCTGTGAGGGGCATGGCGAGTTCCTAGAATTTTTTATTTTTTGTCGCAAGTTAGTGGAATATGAGACTTTGTAAGAAAAAAAAATAAAAATAAAATCATCATCATTTTCCGCTAACTTGTGACAAAAAATAAAAAGTTCTATGAACTCACTATGCCCATCAGCGAATACCTTAGGGTGTCTACTTTCCGAAATGGGGTCATTTGTGGGGTTTTTCTACTGTTTGGGCATTGTAGAACCTCAGGAAACATGACAGGTGCTCAGAAAATCAGAGCCGTTTCAAAAAGCGGAAATTCACATTTTTGTACCATAGTTTGTAAATGCTATAACTTTTACCCAAACCATTTTTTTTTTGCCCAAACATTTTTTTTTTATCAAAGACATGTAGAACTATAAATTTAGCGAAAAATTTATATATGGATGTCGTTTTTTTTGCAAAATTTCACAGCTGAAAGTGAAAAATGTCATTTTTTTGCAAAAAAATCGTTACATTTTGATTAATAAAAAAAAATGTAAAAATGTCAGCAGCAATAAAATACCACCAAATGAAAGCTCCATTAGTGAGAAGAAAAGGAGGTAAAATTCATTTGGGTGGTAAGTTGCATGACCGAGCGATAAACGGTGAAAGGAGTGTAGTGCCGAAGTGTAAAAAGTGGCCTGGTCATGAAGGGGGTTTCACCTAGCGGGGCTGAAGTGGTTAAACTGTGAGAAGGGAGGGGTCCATTTGGACCTAGGTTTGAGGTCTGTCAACGGTGGTGTAATGTCCATACTGAAGCCTTCGCTCTCCAATTGCAAGCTCTCCAAGATTCCAAGTGCTTCTTGTTCTTTCTGGATCAATTTCCCAGTTTTGGCCAACTTGCTACAAAAGGGTCAATTCCCAGGAACAACTCAGCAGCCTTCCCAGGTGTGCACAACAGGCCCAAATCAAACCCAAGGTGCGTGGAGTGGAGGTCCAAACACTTCATTCAGGTGATATCCAAACAACCCATCAATTAAGCCATCAGTCTTAATTGGATTTGGGGTGTGAGGAGAGGTGACTGGCTGGCTGGGTTGCTTGGTGCTCGAACAAACCCACACACAGCTGATGCAATTAGGAGATTGACAGACTAGATGCAGCAGGTATGCAGAAAGCAGCACAGCACAGCCCTGACAGAGGAGAAGCTGAAGTGCAGAGTCCTGAGGCAGGACACAGCAACTTTCCACTTGCTTGCTGGAAGGATGCTTGCAATCCATCTCTTAATTTCATTCTGTTTTTTGATACTAGAATAGAAAGGGTGCACCGGTCCTGAAGGTACTGCAATACCAGGTCAATGTGTGGAGTGGACAGAGCAAGCTCTTTTTCCATCTCCCTGTTCGAAAAATCCATTTAATATATGGTCCTCGTCCATAGTTAGCGCTTTCAGTCCTGTGATTTTCTTCATCAAGGGGAACATTTTTATCCATATTTTCTGTGCAAAATAACAATACCAAAGCAAGTGGAAAACGTCCTCCTCCTCTCTGCATGCTCCCCTGGGACACTCCGCGGTGCTTGTCAATCCTCTTCGGTGCTGGAATGCCCGGCATGGAAGACACTCGTGTACGCAGCTCCAGGCCAGGTCCTTCTGTGAGTTAAAAAGATAGTTTTCGTTAACGTACTTCCAGATCTGCTTACACTTGTTCTCATTAAAATTTTTAATAGGGGCCATCAATTTTGTATCATTAATATCTTTTAAAATCATTCTACTCTTTTTTAAACCTCAACCCTCTTTTGGCCTAGATTAAAAGTATTCGTTATTTGTTTAAAATCTTATAAGAAACAGGTAAATTAAAAGAGTAAGGAGAATTTAAAATCACCCAAAATTCCTCATAAAATACCCAGTATTATAAGGAATAGAAAATGACCAATAATTAATTAAAAGAAACGTTTTAATATCCGTAAAATCTTTTCCACCTTTACATTTAGGAAGCATTACCGTATCTCTACGCAGCTTGTCCATCTTGGAACCCCAGAAGAAATTAAAACAGGCTTTATAAAAAAAATTTTTTCAAATACGGTCCGATGGAGGGAACACCATACTAAAATATAATAAAATAGGTAAAACTATCATTTTGATAATTAAAACCTTGCCCTCCATCGTCAGCTTCCTTAGATTCCACATACAAAGTTTCTTATTTACCTTCTCTGTAACCGTATCCCAATTTCTGAGGCCATCATTGGACTCGCTGAAGGTGACTCCCAAAATTTTTATAGACTCAGATTCAGAAATTATAACCGATATACTTCTCAAAACCAATGAGAGAATCATGTGTGAGCGCCAACTCAATAAATACGATAAACAACAACACACATATACGTACATCACAAAATATTTTATTAGTTCATCACATAAAAGACAAAACCTTAGACATAGATAAATATATATAAATAGCAGCAGTAAAGTGGCAGCACTGCGAATCAGCGCCCCACCAAGGTACCAATATGGAACTATCCCCCAAGCGCACCTCACCTATTAGCCTGAGTAAGCCGAATGGCTAAAGTGAGAGAATTTATCATACACAGGCCAGGTGGAAGTGTGGGCTTTCAATAATGATACAATTGTTGCCATGCTAGCTATATAGTAAATGTGAATGGATGCAGTGTGTGGATATTCCACCCCAGCAGCAGCTAAATAGCATGCAACATACATCCAACGCATAAGAAGTCATAACCAGCATGGAAAACACATATAGGAACAAGTAAAGGGGAACCAACCTTGGGACCCTGGTGAGCGCACCCCGACGCGCGTTTCGCTCAGCTTCTTCAGAAGGGGCGTGCCTTGTCAGCCAAACTACTCCACTTATAAATCTCACCGCAGCTGAGTGATTGTCCCAAACACCTATCACACTATATCTAGAGGCACCTCCGCCCATCGGAACCGTGCCATCACCACCACGTCATATCCGCTTCGTCACATCCGCCCCAGACTACGGGCAGGAAGCCCGTCAAGCGCGTCAGTTGAAAGGTCCGTGCAAGTACGTTGGAACCGTCCCTTATCACATCCTCACGGTCCATCCGTCGTCACCCTGGTGGCGGGCATAGCGGGATGCACTACCGCTACTATCCACCAAAGTGTTGTAAACTATAACGCCCATCACCAGACCCAAGGTTCATTCCCCAATACACAGCCTTAGTACTATGTCTACATATGTCATTTCCACCATACGAGCACGCAATGAGCAGATTACAATCTCATCATCAAGGGTGGGATAAACCCGGATCCTCCCAGCAATAGATATAGAAGAGGGGAAACAGATAGATAACAATTGATTGGTTAACCCCTATAGTGGGTACAAAATATTGACATAAAACACCCATAATTGATAAGCAAACAATGGTGTACTATACTTCATCAAAAGTACAATCCTAATTAATCAATCCATAAACAGGATATACCAGCGCATCTATACAATTTAATAAAGGGAATTCTATACCTAAGGTGCAATTATAACCATATACAGGGATGTGTATAGACATATATAGGCTGCAGCATAGACCCCAGCTACCTCCTAACCCATCCTAGGTCCACAGTAATAATAATAACTCCATCATATATATATATATATATATATTGCACTTAATATTCATAATAAATACTAATTATTAAACATGTATTACAAGATGATCAATAAAAAATGAATAAATAATTCCATGATTAATAAATATATACGGGCACTACCTACACAGCAACAGACCACTAATATCTAACCACAGGATACATCCATTATCACACTATCACACATACATACCATTACCACACCTACACGCTCATACAGCCTGGTATAGAGTCTAGTATATATGTATATACTTCTCTCTCTGTGATCACATACCCACCTATACCCCCACATGTTCCTAGACCATGCCCTAACCCTAATATCATTCCTGATATGTGATAACCTTATTATATAACACCATGCTTTTATCATCCAGCATATGAGTTATTATTATGCAATAATATGGATAAATACCCTAGAATAAAGTGCAAAAGTGCAATAGTGCTCAGTGTGCATGCCGTGCAAAGTGAAAAATAAAAAATAATAATGATAGAGAAAAAACAATGTGCCAAACACACAAGTGAAAAATCAGACTGGAAATATATAAGACCCAGATATGAGTGTAAGTATGACCCAACATTATCAATGATAAAATGACTACGAAAATATATGAGTAACTACAGAATACAGTGTAAAATAAAATAACCATCCGTGTCATATATACAAGGCATTGATCACATTGTAACATCTTTAAGTGGATGCCAGACTCTATAAATTCCAAAAGTCTTAAGACACAGGCGAGGCATCAGGTACACATCTCTCAATCTGCAGCATATGAAATCACGTGAGTATATCCCGAATAGAACACGAAATACATCAAGACCTGTTAAAATACAAAAATAATAAATAAAACCGTTAATAATATCAGTTAAAACCAATTAATAAGTCCTGGGTGATGGAACACAGGAGGCCTGCTAACCATAGCTGAGAACACAGAGGAATGCACCACCAGAGCATGACAAGAAAGGGGGGAAGGGAAAAGGGGGGAAAAATTCAGTGTCAACCAGATTGCTCCATCAGAGAAATGGCGCAAAGCTGTTGCCCTCATTCAACCCAAACGGTGTGACTGTGTTTAACAAAAATATCCATTTTGTTTCTTTTTGAGCTAGTATTTTCTTCCAATCTCCTCTTGGGGAGATCAGTACACGATCTACACCTCTAATCCTAAGTAATGTACCATCCGAGTTATGTTTCTCTTTAAAATGTCTCGGTAAGGTCTTCAATTGTGTAAGGTCCTGTTCTTCTCTTGCTGCCTCAATAGAGAGGACATGTTCCCTCACCCTTCTTCTTAACTGCCGGGACGTCAATCCCACATAAATGAGTCTACAAGGGCAAATAGCCCAATACACAACGCCAATAGTTGTACACGTAATGGTATGTGTGATCTTAAACACCTTATCCCCTGCCGCATTGTGGAAGTGAGTTGCTCTGTCCATGTTGGTACAGGCAACACACACTTCCCACATTCTTTGCTCCCCCATGGTGGCCCTTTATTGCAAAACAGCCTCACTTCCTTGCGGACATAGTGGCTGCGGACCAGTTGGTCCCGCAGATTTTTAGACCTCCGAAAGGTTATTGAAGCCTGGGGGGGTGTCACCTCCTGCAGCTGGGGGTCCGATGTCAACATACTCCAATATTTATTTAGCACCGTGTTTACCTCTTTCCACTTACTGGTGAATCCGGTAATAAATCTGATCTGTTGTGAATCTTGCCGAGTGTGTTGCTTGTGAAGCAGATCACTTCTCTTTGAAAGGCGTGCTCTCTTATAGGCCATCTCTATACACCGATTCCCGTACCCTCTCTCTCTGAATCATCTTCTCAGGTCCTCTGCCTGTGTCTCAAATAGCCCATCCGACGAGCAAATCCTGCGGGCTCGCAGGAATTGCCCCACAGGTATACTCTTTATCAGGTTGCCTGGATGTGACGACCCTGCGTGTAACAGTGCATTTACGGAGGTTTCTTTACGGTATAGGTTGGTACCTAGATGGCCGTTGGTATCCACCTGGAAAATCACGTCTAAAAACTTGACGTCAGTACGAGCCACCTTAAAGGTAAGTTTTATATTTTTAGTATTGTTGTTCAATAGCCGGATATAGTTCCCAAATTCCTCCTCCGTTCTCTGCCAGATAATCAGTATATCATCAATATACCTACCCTAGTAAAGCACCTTACTGGATTCTGGCAGGGGACTGGATTGGAGGATGTCCCTCTCTCACAGCCCCTTCTGAAGAAGCTGAGCGAAACGCGCATCGGGGTGCGCTCACCAGGGTCCCAAGGTTGGTTCCCTTTTACTTGTTCCTATATGTGTTTTCCATGCTGGTTATGACTTCTTATGCGTTGGATGTATGTTGCATGCTATTTAGCTGCTGCTGGGGTGGAATATCCACACACTGCATCCATTCACATTTACAATATAGCTAGCATGGCAACAAGTTTCCCCTTATTAATAAAAAAGGTCTTAATTTTTTTTTCATACTTTCCCACCATTCAGTTATGGGTTTTCTGGGGTTCCTTACCGGCCTGCAGTGCTTGTAAAACACAATAAAATCCGATAAAATTTTAGGGTCTTTTAAAAGGGAGACATTCAACTTCCATGTTTTTTCCTTTTTGTGATTGCCACCCAGCTGCACCTTAAAAGATAATAACTTATGATCTGAAAAAACATTAGTTAAAAGCTTACAATTAAGAGGCAGTACTTGATAAGAGCAGAAGATAAAATCGATTCTGCATTTACAGGTTGCGTTACCCCAGGTAACGCCGGCCTCTTCAGATAAATGACTATTACATTTTTTAAAAATGTCAGTGAGCTTGAAATCTATGACAATATTTTTGAGCAGAGAGGAGGATCTATCATAGTTCCTGCTCACTGCGTTAGAGAACCGGCGTTCACCTCTTAAAATGCAATTAAAATCTCCTGCTAAAATCAATGGCTCTGAGTCGTTTATAAAAAGGGGTAAAATTTCTAGCATCTCAGCTCATTCCTTTTTTTTTTGTCAGTAAAACCATAAAAATTTCAAAACTGCCATCTAAAACCATCAATAACTAGCTTTAACTAATAAAATCCTCCCCGGTAAACTCTCATTAATATGGTCTATTAAAACATTTCCCTTAAATAAAATAGCTACACCCCCGGATTTGTTTTTGTTTGAACCGGACCAAACAGATGGTCCGAGTTTCCAGTCATTCTTATATTTTTTGTAGTTCTGACTGTTGGGGATGCAGCACTCCTGTAAACAGAACACCGAAGCAGATAAAATTGATAAATAATTAAAAAGTGCAATTCTCCTAGCTCTGGAATGCATGCTTCTGGTGTTCAGGAAAATGCCTTTTAAAATAGCCATAATAAAAGATTAAAAAGGGAGTTTATTATCTTACCTCGGCACACCTTCAGACAACATCAGCAGGGCCAGAGTACTCACATCCGCTCTCTTCGCCACCTAGTGCCCCAGATGTTACGGTGTTTAACGATTCTGCAGGAGAGGAGCTACCATCGCTCAGCAGACCCCGTTCTCCCATCGGCATGCCTTTCAGAGCTAGCTGCCACACGGGGCTCACGGATGCTTCCTCAAGTCTCGGAGCCACGGCGTCCTCCCTCTCCCTTTCCGGGGCAGATGTCACACTGAATATGGTTTCGGGCACAGTTTGTACTGTGCCCTCAGTGTCACCACTTAGGTGAGAGGAGGGACCTGGTTAGCTGCCTCCAGGATCCGCCACTGGTCCCCCAGTTGGCATCCCCCTTTGGCCATCTCTTACCACCGATGCAAAGTACCTCCATTTTTTAGACGCCACGGCTCCACCTGGATACTCTATGCCCAGGGACCGAGTGCGAGCCAGGCGGATCAGCTTCATTCGATCCTACCCCAATCTTCATCTCTGGAGGGGGCTTACTCGTCGGCTGATCACTGTATTTCCTCTTATTCTGCTTTTCACTCGGTTCACCTGATTGGGGGGGTCCACTCGTGGTGTTCATTCGCTCCGGCTCCTCTCCTTGAGGCTGTGGTTTGGCTTGCTCTCTCCTTTCTGGTTCCGCCCGTTCCTCGGGCCTATTTTTAAAAGGACAATCACGAGAGAGATGCCCCATTTTTGTACAAGCGTAACATTTCTTACCTGCAGCGCACTCTTTAGTGTCATGTTGAGTGCTGCCGCAGTTTTTGCATGTGCTCATGCATCTCTCTGCATAATGTCTGTACTGTTTACAATATCTGCAGAATGGTGGCATATTGGAAAAAAACATATCACCTACCAAGTCTCCCAATTTAAAACGTGCTGGGGGTAGAATGAAGCCTCCAGGATGTTTGGAATCACGGTTACAGATGACTTTAAAACACCATTTTGAAGTCCAGATCCCGACAGAATTAAAAATCTTCCTTACTGAAATATTTTTTTTAAAATAGGTGGATAAAAATGTAGTAATAACATTAAGATTTGCAAAAGGAGAATACATTTTTATAACAACAGTAAGAGATTTGTCAATTTCATGTTCATAAATTTTAAGGCCCTGTACCCTTGCATCATTTAAACTTTGTGGAATCTTGGCTAAAAAACTTTTAAAAGTGACATCATAGACCCGTCTTTTTGGATAGTCCTGTATGGCCAAGATTTCGTGCCTTTGCACTCCAAACACGCCATACTGGACTTTCTCTACTAAATAATCAAGCTTATATATATCCTTTTTACTCTCTGCCACATATAATCTCACGGTATCTTTGATCTTAGCGTAATCCAGGATCTGGTGCTCATCATCATCATCTTCTTCTTGTCTTGTCAAATTTCTCGCAATTTTTCTGTTCCTCCTCGGGTCTCGGCATTTTTGGCATCTTCCTTTCTTGGAGTTCCTTCATCCTTGGAACTTCTCCTCGAGTCTTTTCCATTCTTTCCGCCTTTCTTCTTTTTCTCCATTAGAATAAATCCGTCTCCTCCGACTCCTCCGACTCCTCCTCCGACCCGTCTCCTCCTTCTCCTGGGTAGTCAGCCATAGATGTTTCTTTGGCGCCTTTTATCTCTGTAAACAAAGATACGTGTGCTCCCCTAGCCGTCCGGAGACTTCTAGGGGTAACGGGGGATCGCAACCCGACGCCCCCGGGACTAAGCCTCTCTCCCAATAGCAGCAGGGGGATGAAGTCCAGGCGATAAACCCAGGACGATCTCCCCAGGCCGAGAGAGAGGGTACCCGAGAGCTACCTTCTGACGCAGAAGCAAGTGCAGCACCTCACGATTATATATATTTTTATTGAGTTGACATCCCCAAACAGGGACGTCATAATTTTTATTAAAACATATTTACATAAAAAACATATTTAACATTTCCAACAAAACATATCAAAACAAACTTAATCTGGTCTTACACCACCTTTCCAGGCATAATATGACATGAGTAACATGCTATACCTGTCTAACTCCGTATTTTCTGTTATCTCATTTGAAAATCTTTCCTGATCATAGGGGTAAACGTTATACAGTTGAAAAAACCTCTCTCTATCAGCACCTATGTATCTTCTGACATATTTAAACAACGCAGTTAGCTTTACTCCAGATTTTTGCAGCTTTTCAACCTCGGCATACATTTTCTGACTATGCGCCTCTTCCTCTGGACTTCTGTCAAAAGGGTTTTTAACCTCTTTTACCACTTTCTTACTTTCTGCCGCATTCCCCCGTTCCCTATCTTTCTCATGCATTCGCTTTTTAGGCTTCTCTTTCTTATCCTCCTCTTTTCTCTTCTCTTTCTTTTTAGGACAGTCAAGGTACAAGTGCTCACTAATACCACATAAATTACATATCTAATTTTTTTTACAATCTTTTGAAACATGACCTTCATTTCCACACCTTGAGCACCATATATAGGTGCAATCCACTTTCTTGTGGCTGTATCTTTTACAATTTCTGCAAAAGTCGGCCATACCATTAAAAAACGGGTCACCATTAATCACTCCAATTTTAAACCGAATCGGCGGAAAACATACATCCCCCCCCCAGAGTCCTCTTTAAACAACACTTGGAACCTCCATTTAGTAGTCCACAGTCCATATTTATTATAGACTTTGCCAATCGGGATCACTTTCTTGCAATATCTTTCCAAAAAAGCACAAATGTCCTCCACAGGCACATAAGGACTATACATTTGTACGGTAATGATCCTCTCCCTCCTTGGAAAGTGTGGAGTCACTTGAACGCCACTCAAGGTTGGGTTTGGACCAAGATGTTCCAGCTTCTTCAGCACCGAATTACAGATGTCCTCTGAAATGAAGACCACATCGTAGATGCCTCGCTTGGGGAACTCCAACATGGACAGTATCAGCTCCTTCCGGATCTCGATAAGGCCAAAAAGGATCTCCTCCACCAAGAACGCAAGACCTTTCTCTCTTTTGCAGAAATCTTCCAACCGGAATCGGACACCACTCTTTATCCTCTCGAAGGCAGGTATCTCACTCTGGTCAGGCCCTTGGACCTCCATCTCCGCCATCAGGACAACTGGACACGACAAGAACTGTGCGCCCTTCACCCACTTGTGCAGCGGGCAGGTAGGTGATCGCTCCTCATTGCCCAGGGACTAAGCCGACTGCCCAATAGCAGCAGGGGGGTGAAGTCCAAGCTTTGAACTCGAACGATCCCCCCAGGCTGAGCAGCCGGGCACCTTCTGACCAAGACCCAATGTATCCCTACACTTGATCTTAGCCAAAAGGCCGAGAAGCGATAACCCGGTCGGCCTCGACAATGGGCCGCTTTTCGTCAACGCAGAGCACTTCTCAAGGCAACAGCCTATAGGCCCCAGACACAGTCCGGGATGCTTCTTTCTCTCACAAACCAGGCAAAACATGCGTCCTACGCTCAAGAATCACCAGCATGCTCCTCTTCTTGTTTTCCATCTGCATAGCTCCGCCCATCACTTTTAGCCTCGCCTTTTCTTCGCACGCAATTCCTGGTGCCAAAGCACACCAAGCAGAAAAACTGATAAGGAGTGAATGGAGAAATAGTGAGAAGGAAGGAAAAAAAAAAAAAAAAGCATTGTTGATTGTTCCGTCAGGGCCCTTGTGATGTCATCCACTGACCTGACCTTACTTGACCTCTGACCTGACAAGCCCCTTGTGACACGTGCAGTGTTCCGTCCATTGTCCAGACAAGGTAGGTCCAGCTGTTGCTGATACATAGGAAGTGCTGGACTACTTTTTAGCCTCCAAGTCATCCAGTTAAAAAGATCCACAAGAGGGAGACACAGGCAAACAAACTTTACTTATTTACTAAAGCACTAGAAAAGCAAATTGGTTACATCCAGCCAACTTGCTACAAAAGGGTCAATTCCCAGGAACAACTCAGCAGCCTGCCCAGGTGTGCACAACAGGCCCAAATCAAACCCAAGGTGCGTGGAGTGGTGGTCCAAACACTTAATTCAGGTGATAAGCCAATTAACTAAACCATCAGTCTGAATTGGATTTGGGGTGTGAGGAGACTGGATAGCTGGGTTGCTTGGTGCTGGAACAAACCCACAGCTGATGCAATTAGGAGATTGACAGGATAGATGCAGGTATGCTATGCAGAAAGCAGCACAGCACAACCCTGACAGAGGAGAAGCTGAAGTGCAGACTCCTGAGGCAGGACACAGCAACTTTCCACTTGCTTGCTGGAAGGATGCTTGCAATCCATCTCTCAATTTCATTCTGTTTTTTTTTTATATTAGAAAGGGTGCACCGGTCCTGAAGGTACTGCAATACCAGGTCAATACGTGGAGTGGACAGAGCAAGCTCTTTTTCCATCTCCCTGTTTGAAAAATCCATTTAATATATGGTCCCCAGATAGGGGACGTAACAGATTTTTTTTATCGAAAGCCCAAAGTCGTGCTCTCGCAGCGTGCCACACAAAAATCGTGCACTAGGTCGCGGTCTATCGCAGGCCCTCTCCGAAGACAAGAGCCCCCCACAAACCATTCCCAATCCCTCCGGGGCCGAAGCTCCTGCAAGGGACTGAGACAAGTGGCAACCCTCAGCTGAAGCCAAGGGTACGCCCATCTATGCTCCCGGCTTTCGCCTAGGCTGCCACCCAAGGCGTTAGCCAGGAGCTAAAACAAGGTCTGGACTCTCCCCGGAGGAAGAGCCCAAGGGGTTTGGCAGGGGGGTGAGGAACCAATATGGCCACACCCCCCCCCCCCCCATTAGAACTCAAGGAGGGGGTACCCGTTAGGGCGCCGCAACCCTTGAAAATCCTAGTGAACACACAACGTGTAAAAGTGCACACAGTGACATAAAAATTAAAGAGGACCTTTCACCAGAATTAAACTTCTAAAGTAACTATACAGGCATGTAGAGCAGCGCCCAGGGACCCCCCTGCACTTACTGTTATACCTGGGCGCAGCTCCGTTCTCCGGTAATTGCCTCCGGTATCTTTACAGTTAAGCTCCACCCAGGGGAACCTGCCGGCGCCTCCTTCTCCCATGCTGCAGCGCTGGCCAATCACAGCGCTCAGCTCTCTCTCAGGCTATGAGCTGAGCGCTGTGATTGGCCAGCGCTACAGCATGGGAGAATGAGCCGACGGCAGGTTCCCCTGGGTGGAGCCTAACTGTAAAGATACCGAAGGCAATTACCGGAGAACGGAAGGCGCCCAGGTATAACAGTAAGTGCAGGGGGGTCCCTGGGCGCTGCTCTACATGCCTGTATAGTTACTTTAGAAGTTTAATTCTGGTGAAAGGTCCTGTTTAAATAAGTGGAATGTTAACCATTACGGCCCGGACATTCTGCCGGAATTATAAAAATTCCTCGTATCTTCAAGGCCGAAGCCAAGCAAATAGAGGTGTGTGCTAAAATTGTGAGAAAGAAAGTGCTGTGCAAATGTGCCATCACTCTGTGGGTCAGGGGACCCATGAGTTCAGGCACCCCAGGCCACCACCCCTGGGGCACTCGCACTTTGGGCTTTCAACACAACTCGACCTAGTGGCATCGATCCAGCAGAGCTCAAAGGTGACTTCACATAGGTGGGTTCGCACACCAATGCTCCGCCACCCAGAGTTGCTGTGTGGTTCTCCGTTCCAATCAACAACCTTGGCAAGCCATGGTTGGAGTACAGCCTGGAGCACAGATTTTTTTTAAGTTGACTACCCCAAAGGGGTATATTTTATTAAAATCAATCAATTTAACAGAAATAAAAACTCATTATAACATTAAAACATTACAACATGTTATATAAAAGAGTTTTTAAATACATTAAATGACCGAACCCCATTCCCTTAAAAAACATTTATGACACATAAAAGGAGCCCGTTTTTTATCAATTAAATAATATTCATACATTTCGTCTAAAATCATCTTTAAACATTTTCCTCAGAAATAAAAGCATGTTTAAAACATAAAATATTCCTTTCTGACCATAGAGCTGCCTTCACACAATTTACTGTCTTCCATGCCATAGTCTTTTTTTTATCCTGGATGGGCATTCCAGACCACCATAAAATACACCGTCCATTGTTAAAACTCTGAGTCCAGATATTTTCTTCAGTAGGGGGAACATCTTTGTCCAGATTCTTTTAGCGAAAAAATAATGCCAGAATAGATGGTAGACGTCTTCATCCTCCCTACAACCTCCTCTTGGACATTCGGCGGTGCCAGTTAATCCTCTTCGGTGCTGGAATGCCCGGCATGGAAGACATTCATGTACGCAGCTCCAGGCCAGATCTTTCTGTGGGTTAAAAAGATAATTAATATTCACATCCTTCCATATCTGTTTACATTTTGTGTCATTAACATTTTTAATCGGGGCCATCAACTTTTCGTCTTTTATGCTTTTTAAAATACTCTTACTATTTTTTAACTCATGCACCCTTTTTCCGCATAAATTAAAAGAGGTCACTATTTTATCTAAAATTTTATAATACTCGGGCAGGTTAAAAGAATATGGGGAATTTAAAACAGTGTCAAACCACTGATGCCTCCTCATAAAATAACCTGTATTATACCAGATAAAATAAGACAATGCATTTTCTTTAAAAAGGGCATTAAAACATAAGCTAAAATATTTAATTAAAAGGAACGTCTTGATATCAGGAAAGTCCTTTCCACCTTTATTCTTAGGAAGTATTACCAAATCTCTCCGTAATTTTTCCATTTTTGACCCCCATAAAAAATTAAAACAAGCTTTATTAACCTTTTTTTAAAATACGCTCTGACGGTGGAAAAACCATGCTTAAGTACAGTAAAATTGGTAAAATATTCATTTTTGTAATTAAAACTTTTCCCTCCATTGATAACTTACTAAGACTCCACATATATAATTTTTTGTTTACCTTCTCTGTTACTTTTGCTAAAATTAATCTTAAAACCGGAAGAACAGCAGAAGTACTCCACCTGTTTTGAAGCATTTTGTATTGATGGGGTGTCCCTACAAATTACCGCCACGTCATCCATGTACCCCACTACTTTTGCCTCTTGTCCCCGTCCCCCCCCCCCCCCACCTGGCAGGGGGACACCTCGTATTTGCTTATCTCTCCTCAACGCATATAGAAGAGGCTCTAGCGAACAAATAAAAAGTAGTGGGGACAAGGGACACCCCTTCTTCACACCTGATTTTAAAAGAATGTCCTGAGTCTTAAAACCATTAATTAAAATCTTACTTGTACAGTTATCATAAAAGGCTCTCAGAGATTGTAAAAAGCCCTCCTGTATACCCATTCTCTTTAAGACCTGGAACAGATAAAAGTGAGAAACACGTCAAAGGCCTTTTCGAAATCCAGGGATAAAATCGCTGCCTTCCCTTTTCTTTCTTTAATATTATTAATGGCATCTTTTAACCACCTCAGCCCCCCTAGCTTAAACACCCTTAATGACCAGGCCACTTTTTACACTTCTGCACCGTTTATTGCTCGGTCATGCAACTTACCACCCAAATGAATTTTACCTCCTTTTCTTCTCACTAATAGAGCTTTCAGTTGGTGGTATTTCATTGCTGCTGACATTTTTACTTTTTTTGTTATTAATCGAAATTTTAAGATTTTTTTGCAAAAAAATGAAATTTTTCACTTTCAGTTGTAAAACTTTGCAAAAAAAAACGACATCCATATATAAATTTTTCGCTAAATTTATTTTTCTACCTGTCTTTGATTAAAAAAAAAAATGTTTGGGTAAAAAAAAAAAATGGTTTGGGTAAAAGTTATAGCGTTTACAAACTATGGTACAGAAATGTGAATTTCCGCTTTTTGAAGCAGCTCAGACTTTCTGAGCACCTGTCATGTTTCCTGAGGTTCTACAATGCCCAGACAGTACAAACACCCCACAAATGACCCCATTTCGGAAAGTAGACACCCTAAGGTATTCACTGATGGGCATAGTGAGTTCATAGAACTTTTTATTTTTTGTCACAAGTTTCTTTTTAGGAGGGCATTTTTAGACATTTGGATCCCAGACTTCTTCTCACGCTTTTGGGCCCCTAAAATGCCAGGGCAGTATAAATACCCCACATGTGACCCAATTTTGGAAAGAAGACACCCTAAGGTATTTAATGAGGGGCATGGCGAGTTCATAGAATGTTTTTTTTGGCACAAGTTAGCGGAAATTGATTTATTTTTGTATTTTCTCACAAAGTCTCCCTTTCCGCTAACTTGGGACAAAAATTTCAATCTTTCATGGACTCAATATGCCCCTCAAGGAGAACCTTGGGGTGTCTTCTTTGCGAAATGGGGTCACATGTGGGGTATTTATACTGCCCTGGCATTTTAGGGGCCCTAAAGCGTGAGAAGAAGTCTGGAATATAAATGTCTAAAAAATTTTACGCATTTGGATTCCGTGAGGGGTATTGTGAGTTCATGTGAGATTTTATTTTTTGACACAAGTTAGTGGAATATGAGACTTTGTAAGAAAAAACAAAAAACAATTTCTGCTAACTTGTGCCAAAAAAAATGTCTGAATGGAGCCTGACAGGGGGGTGATCACCCCCCTGTAAGGCTCCATTCAGACGTCCGTATGTGTGTTGCGGATCCGATCCAAGTATCTGTGGATCCGTAAAAATCATACGGACGTCTGAATGGAGCCTGACAGGGGGGTGATCAGGGAGTCTATATGGGGTGATCAGGGGTGAATAAGGGGTTAATAAGTGACAGGGGGGGTGTAGTGTAGTGGAGTGGTGGTTGGTGCTACTTTACACAGCTACCTGTGTCCTCTGGTGGTCGATCCAAACAAAAGGGACCACCAGAGGACCAGGTAGCAGGTATATTAGACGCTGTTATCAAAACAGCGTCTAAGATACCTGTTAAGGGTTAAAAAAATCGCATCTCCAGCCTGCCAGCAAACGATCGCCGCTGGCAGGCTGGAGATCCACTCGCTTACATTCCGATCCTGTGAACGCGCGCGCCTGTGTGCGCGCGTTCACAGGAAATCTCGCCTCTCGAGAGAACGCGTATATGCATCCACCCAGAATAGCATGGCCGCCGCCAGGACTCAGTCCTGAGGAGTTTAAAAGGTTAAGATTAGAGTTGAGCGAACACCTGGATGTTCGGACGAACTTCCCAGAAATATTTGGGTTCGGGATCCGAACTCGACCCGAACCCCATTGAAGTCAATGGGGACCCGAACTTTTCGGCACTAAAAAGGCTGTAAAATAGCCCAGGAAAGGGCTAGAGGGCTGCAAAAGGCAGCAAAATGTAGGTAAATCCCCTGCAAACAAATGTGGATAGGGAAATTAATTTAAATAAAAAGAAAATAAATTAAAATTAACCAATATCAATTGGAGAGAGGTCTCATGGCAGAGAATCATGCTTCATGTCACCCAACACTGGAACAGGCCACTGTCAGATATTTTTAGGCCCCAGCACCCAGACAGAGGAGAGAGGTCCCATAGCAGAGAATCAGGCTTCATGTCACCCAACACTACAACAGGCCACTGTCAGATATTTTTAGGCCCCGGCACCCAGACAGAGGAGAGAGGTCCCATAGCAGAGAATCAGGCTTCACGTCACCCACCACTGGAACAGGCCACTGTCAGATATTTTTAGGCCCTGGCACCCAGACAGAGGAGAGGTTAATTCAACTTTGGGTTGCCCCGCAATATAATGGTAAAATGAAAATAAAAAGAGGATTGAATGAGGAAGTGCCCTGGAGTACAATAATATATGGTTAAGGGGAGGTAGTTATAAATGTCTAATCTGCACAAGGGATGGACAGGTCCTGTGGGATCCATGCCTGGTTCATTTTTATGAACGTCAGCTTCTCCACGTTTGTCTGTAATGACGCCCCCTGCCGTGCTGAATACACGTTCAGACAAAACGCTGGCCGCCGGGCAGGCCAGCACCTCCAAGGCATAAAAGGCTAGCTCTGGCCACGTGGACAATTTGGAGACCCAGAAGTTGAATGGGGCCGAACCATCAGTCAGTACGTGGAAGGGTGTGCACACGTACTGTTCCACCATGTTAGTGAAATGTTGCCTCCTGCTAACACGTTCCGTATCAGGTGGTGGTGCAGTTAGCTGTGGCGTGTTGACAAAACTTTTCCACATCTCTGCCATGCTAACCCTGCCCTCAGAGGAGCTGGCCGTGACACAGCTGCGTTGGCGACCTCTTGCTCCTCCTCTGCCTTCGCCTTGGGCTTCCACTTGTTCCCCTGTGACATTTGGGAATGTTCTCAGTAGCGCGTCTACCAATGTGCGCTTGTACTCGCGCATCTTCCTATCACGCTCCAGTGCAGGAAGTAAGGTAGGCACATTGTCTTTGTACCGTGGATCCAGCAGGGTGGCAACCCAGTAGTCCGCACACGTTAAAATGTGGGCAACTCTGCTGTCGTTGCGCAGGCACTGCAGCATGTAGTCGCTCATGTGTGCCAGGCTGCCCAGGGGTAAGGACAAGCTGTCCTCTGTGGGAGGCGTATCGTCATCGTCCTGCGTTTCCCCCCAGCCACGCACCAGTGATGGGCCCGAGCTGCGTTGGGTGCCACCCCGCTGTGACCATGCTTCATCCTCATCCTCCTCCACCTCCTCCTCATCCTCCAGTAGTGGGCCCTGGCTGGCCAAATTTGTACCTGGCCTCTGCTGTTGCAAAAAACCTCCCTCGGAGTCACTTCGAAGAGACTGGCCTAAAAGTGCTAAAAATGACCCCTCTTCCTCCTCCTGGGCCACCTCCCTAAGTGTTTTCTCAAGGAGACATAGAAGTGGTATTGTAACGCTGAAAACGGCATCATCGCCACTGGCCATGTTGGTGGAGTACTCGAAACAGCGCAACAGGGCACACAGGTCTCGTATGGAGGCCCAGTCATTGGTGGTGAAGTGGTGCTGTTCTGCAGTGCGACTGACATGTGCGTGCTGCAGCTGAAACTCCACTATGGCCTGCTGCTGCTCGCACAGTCTGTCCAGCATGTGCAAGGTGGAGTTCCACCTGGTGGGCACGTCACATATGAGGTGGTGAGCGGGAAGGCCGAAGTTACGCTGTAGCACAGAAAGGCGAGCAGCGGCAGGATGTGAACGCCGGAAGCGCGAACAGACGGCCCGCACTTTATGCAGCAGCTCTGACATGTCGGGGTAGTTGTGAATGAACTTCTGCACCACCAAATTCAGCACATGCGCTAGGCAAGGGATGTGCGTCAAACCGGCTAGTCCCAGAGCTGCAACGAGATTTCGCCCATTATGGCACACCACCAGGCCGGGCTTGTGGCTCACCTGCAGCAACCACTCGTCGGTCTGTTGTTCTATACACTGCCACAACTCCTGTGCGGTGTGGGGCCTGTCCCCCAAACATATGAGTTTCAGAATGGCCTGCTGACGTTTACCCCGGGCTGTGCTGAAGTTGGTGGTGAAGGTGTGTGGCTGACTGAATGAGCAGGTGGAAGAAGAGGAGGAGGAAGCCGAGGAGGAGGAGGCAACAGGAGGCAAAGAATGTTGCCCTGCGATCCTTGGCGGCGGAAGAACGTGCGCCAAACAGCTCTCCTTCTGGGGCCCAGCCACCACTATATTTACCCAGTGTGCAGTTAGGGAGATATAGCGTCCCTGGTCTTGTTTACTGGTCCACGTATCTGTGGTTAGGTGGACGTTGCGCAGTGAACACTTGATTTTATCGGATACTTGGTTGTGCAGGGAAGGCACGGCTCTCTTGGAGAAGAAGTAGTGGCGGCTGGGAACAACATACTGTGGGACAGCAAGCGACATGAGCTGTCTGTGTCCACCAGCCTGAATGACAGCATTTTATAGGCCAGTAGTTTAGAAATGCTGGCATTCAGGGCCAGGGATCGAGGGTGGCTAGGTGGGAATTTATGCTTTCTCTCAAATGTTTGTGAGATGGAGAGCTGAACGCTGCCGTGTGACATGGTTGAGATGCTTGGTGACGGAGGAGGTGGTGTTGGTGGTACATCCTCTGTTTGCTGGGTGGCAGGTGCCAACGTTCCTCCAGAGGCGGAGGAAGAGGCCGAGGCGGCAGCAGCAGAAGAGGCAGCAGGGGGAGCCTGAGTGAGTTCCTTGTTTTTAAGGTGTTTACTCCACTACAGTTCATGATTTGCATGCAGGTGCCTGGTCATGCAGGTTGTGCTAAGGTTCAGAACGTTAATGCCTCGCTTCAGGCTCTGATGGCACAGCGTGCAAACCACTCGGGTCTTGTCATCAGCACATTGTTTGAAGAAGTGCCATGCCAGGGAACTCCTTGAAGCTGCCTTTGGGGTGCTCGGTCCCAGAAGGCGGCGGTCAGTAGCAGGCGGAGTCTCTTGGCGGCGGGTGTTCTGCTTTTGCTACGCTGTTGGCTCGGTCTCACCACTGCCTCTTCCTCCAAACGACCTTCATTCCATGTGGGATCTAGGACCTCATCGTCCCCTGCATCGTATTCCACCCAGTCCTCCTCCCTGACCTCCTGTTCAGTCTGCACACTGCAGAAAGACGCAGCAGTTGGCACCTGTGTTTCGTCATCATCAGAGACGTGCTGAGGTGGTATTCCTATGTCCTTATCATCAGGAAACATATGTGGTTGTGCGTCAGTGCATTCTATGTCTTTCACCGCTGGGAAAGGGCTAGGTGGATGCCTATGGGAAACCCTGCCAGCAGAGTCTTCAAACAGCATAAGAGACTGCTGTATAACTTAAGGCTCAGACAGTTTCCCTGATATGCATGGGGATGATGTGACAGACTGATGGGCTTGGTTTTCAGGCGCCATCTGTGCGCTTTCTGCAGAAGACTGGGTGGGAGATAATGTGAACGTGCTGGATCCACTGTCGGCCACCCAATTGACTAATGCCTGTACCTGCTCAGGCCTTACCATCCTTAGAACGGCATTGGGCCCCACCAAATATCGCTGTAAATTCTGGCGGCTACTGGGACCTGAGGTAGTTGGTTCACTAGGACGTGTGGCTGTGGCAGAATGGCCACGTCCTTTCCCAGCACCAGAGGGTCCACTAACACCACCACGACCATGTCCGCGTCCCTTACTAGATGTTTTCCTCATTGTTACCGTTCACCACAATAAGAAAAAAATTATTTGGCCCAATGTATTGAATTCAAATTCAGGCCTTTTTTTTACAGGCACCTATCTATTTAGGTACCGTATTACACTTATACAGGCACAGCAGTAACGACAGATTCAGCTGAATATAAATTGTAGACCTAGTATTTAGGCCCTGGATGACAGGTATCCCTTTTACGGACAGAACTAGACTTGGAAATGCACGGTAGCGTGTGAAGTTATTGAGGATGACCCTATCAGCACCTTCAATGTAATATACCCTTTTATGGATAGATTTAAAGTTGGACTGATACAGCAGAAACCACTGATTTAGGGAATTGCTAAGTTGGGAATTGTATTTCAACCCAGAACAAAAATATATCCTTTGCCAGATAGCAGACAGTATTACAATTGGCTAGCCACAGCTGAAACACCAGATTTAGGGTACTGCTATTTTGGCAATTGTATTTCACCCCTCAATAAAATAGCAAGCACAGACAAGCCCCTGATGTAGATATAGCAAAAAACAAACAAACACACTATTGATGGTTAAATGGACTTGGTGGCAGCTTGTGCTGGCGCACCACAAGACACAAAATGGCCGCCGATCACCCCAGAAAAAAAGTGACTGAAAAACACTCTGGGCAGCCTAAAAACAGTGAGCAATTGAATAGCAGAAGATGAATGATTCACAGCTGTAGATCGATCGCTTCATTAAGTGTTTTTGCTGAGAAAATCCCTGTCTAGTGCCTAATCTCGCCCTAACAGCAGCAGCTGCATCCTCTCCCTACACTGATCAGAGCAGAGTGATGTGCGGCGCTACGTGACTCCAGCTTAAATAGAGGCTGGGTCACATTTTACGAAAATGTTCGGGTTCGGGTCCGTGTCACGGACACCCCAAAATTCGGTACGAACCCGAACTATACAGTTCGGGTTCGCTCATCCCTACTCTTTACCTTTTCTCTCCATAAACACTTTCTTTTCCCTTTTTGCTACTTCCAACAAATCTTTCACATCTACACCCATTGCACTCAATTTCCACACCCACTCAATCCTCCTATTTAATTCATTGTATTCATTCTTCAACTTCCTTGCCCTCTTATATACCCATTTCTTGAAAAAAAAAGTTTAATTCTCGATTTCATCCACTCCCACCAAGACAATACATTCACAAATTCATCCTTTCTCAATTTCCATCTTCCATACTGATACTTAAACATTCTCATCACCATTTCATCCTCTAACAAAACCATATTCAATTTTCACACACCTCTACCATATGTAATCTCCGCATCTCCTTCCACACAACAAGATAAACACATATGATCAGAAAAAATAACATTAAGATATGACATTTTCCTACAAACTAAATTTTTAGAAAGAAAAACAAAATCAATCCTAGAATAGATATCCCCCTATCTGCCTTAAAGGTAGCAGGTGGTGGTTTACCTAACATCAATACAGAATCAGTTAAGGAAAAATCTGAAATCATTTTGTGCAATCTATTCCCTGTCACGTCCATCTTATCCCCTTGTATAGTGCAATTAAAATCACCCGATAAAATCATCGGTACTCTACCCACCAGAAAAACATTCAGCTTATCCAAAAACTCTAGACGTTCATTTTTCCCAGTAGGACAATATACATTGATAATCCTAAACCTGCCACCCCTTGTACTTAATAAACATGATTCACCTCCCCACCTCCACCACAGTGTAACTTTCAAATAAAAGGTCTTTGTGACATAATAAAATCCCCACACCATCATTCTTATTTACACAAGAACCTGACCAAATTGAGTATCCATATGGCCACTCATTAGAACAGACTGGTTCTGAGATACCACATTCTTGGAGGCATGCAATATCAGAATTTTGTTTTTTAATATAATCAAAAACTGCAGTACGTCTGGATTTTGACTTCAATAACCTCACATTCAAAGATATAATATGTATTGCAGCTTTTCCCCCCATTGCAGGATCTTATTTCTGACATAATTACCGATACCCCACTTTCTTTATCCGATTCCTCCAGGAGGTTGACCTCCTGAGCAAAAGTCCCTGGTCCTTGACTCGTCTAAGAAAGCGATGTTGTCCGGAATACAAGTAGTAGGGTACGCCTCCTGCCTTATCGGGCTTTGCTCTTCGCCACTGAACTGAGGTGGTAATAGGCGGGTTTTCTTTACAGCTGAACTCAGAGTTTCCTCCGCCGATCTCGTTGTATGGTGTTAAACAATCACTGGGGGATACAAAATCTTCCTGTTCACCTCTTCCTTCCTCCTGTGGGTCCTCCATCTCATCCCAACCAGGAACTGGAGATTTAGATAAGGGAGAGACCACCTCCCCTTCTCCACGAAGATCCGAATGAAGACCAAAAATTTGGGGAAAGGCCTCCTCAACCTGGGAAATGTCCATCTCCCCACTTTCTCTACTCCCCACAGGAGCAACAATAGGAAAAGCTTGCTGCATACTTTCAATCTGTTGTATGTTAGTCTGTGATTGGATTGACATTTGAGGTGACTGAACAGGAGTCTGGGATAACTGGACTGAAGTCTGAGATGGCTGAGCCGGAGTCTTGGATGGCCCTGCAGCTCTTGCCCTGGCAACATCAGCATACGATCTATTTGGCTTAAATCTATAACCTTGTGAGGGACAATTCTAAAGAGCATGCCCCACTTCCTCGCAAAGATTACATATTATCACATTTTCGCCGTCCTTTGCGGTATGCCCATCTTTATGACATTTTGGACAAACAAATGAGGTTTGTTGACAATTCTCTTGTACATGCCCATATAACTTACATTTTCGACAGTAACTTGGGGATCCTGAAAAAAAATAAGTCCTCGGTCCTTGCCGATAACAAAACTTTGGGGAGGATGACTCATTCCTCCTGGACTCAACGGGTCAGGGCGGAAGCGTACAAAATATTTGTGCTTGCCAGTCCACAAACCATGACTACCCATAACTTTATGGGAGTGAGTTACTTTTTCACAGTATTTAGTTAGGAACAGAAAGATGTCATCCGTATCCACATATGGGTTATACATAAAAACAACCAGGTGGACGTCTCTATTATACAACACCGTGAATGTCAAGCCATCCAGTTCTGGATTGTCCTTATTTGCCTCCAAAAACAAATATAAGTTATGACAGGCTCCAATCGATGTCAAAACCAGAGTGCGTCTTCCACCAATTCAATCTTGCAAGCACAAAACATCAGCCATATTAACATGTAGAGTTTTAAACAGTACCTCTTTAACAAGATGTTCATCTGTAAACTTTTCTTTCTTCGATTCCTCGATGTAAATTCCAAAAGCGTTCAAGACTCGGAAGTCTCCGGCCCCGGCGTAATCGATTTTCACACCCATTCCTTCTTCTTGATCGCCTTCTAGGTTATCCCACCTTCTCCTAATAGCAGCAAGCAGCTTAAGCCATAAGGCGATGCTGCAGGGCCAAGAGCTTGGTACGGATCCCTCTCAGCAAGATCATGATCTTTGCCAAAAGGCCGAGAAGCGATAACAAGAAAAGGGTTCGCCCTACAGGCCGATGGTCCCCAATGCAGAACACTTGTGAAGGCGATAGGCTACAGGCCCCAGCTGCAGAGACAGTCCGGGAGGCTTCTTTCTCTCACAAACCAGGGAAAACGTGGGTCCTACACTCTGGAATCACCAGCATCCTCCACTTCGTGTTTTTCGTATCTGCATAGCTCCGCCTACCACTTTTGGTTACGCCTTTTCTTCGCACGCAATTCCTGGTGCCAAAGCACGCCAAGCAGAAAAACTGATAAGGAGTGAATGGAGAAGTAGTGGGGGAAAAAAAAGGGCATTGTTGATTGTGATGTCATGACCCCATTGTTGAGTGTTCCATCAGGGCCCTTGTAATGTCATCCACTGACCTGACAAGTCTCTTGTGACACGTGCAGTGTTCCATTCATTATCCAGGCAAGGTAGGTCCAGCTGCTGCTGATACATAGGAAGTGCTGGACTACATTTTAGCCTCCAAGTCATCCAGTTCAAAAGATCCACAAGAGGGAGACACAGGCATACAAACTTTACTTATTTACTAACTAAAGCCACTAGAAAAGCAAATTGGTTACATCCAGCCAACTTGCTACAAAAGGGTCAATTCACAGGAACAACTCAGCAGCCCGCCCGGGTGTGCACAACAGGCCCAAATCAAACCCAAGGTGCGTGGAGTGGAGGTCCAAATACTTCATTTAGGTGATATCCAAACACTTCATTGAGGTAATAAGCCAATTAACCCAACAATTAAGCCATCAGTCTTAATTGGATTTGGGGTGTGAGGAGAGGTGAGCTGGCTGGGTTGCTTGGGGTGCTGGAACAAACCCACACACAGCTGATGCAATTAGGAGATTGACAGGCTAGATGCAGGTATGCAGAAAATAGCACAGCACAGCCCTGACAGAGGAGAAGCTGAACTGCAGACTCCTGAGGCAGGACACAAGAACCTTCCACTTGCTTGCTGGAAAGATGCTTGCAATCCATCTCTTAATTTCATTCAGTTTTTTTTATACTAGAATAAAAAGGGTGCACCGGTCCTGGAGGTACTGCAATACCAGGTCAATGAGTCGAGTGTTACGCATTAGGATTTTGATCACTAGTTACGATTATACACTGGACAGTCAGGGCGGTCTATCTATTACACTGCAATGCGTGGAGTGGACAGAGCAAGATCTTTTTCCATCTCCCTGTTCGAAAAATCCATTTAATATATGGTCCCCAGATAGGGGATGTTTCAGATATTAAACTGATAAGAACAGATTTTTTAATTTTTTATTTGAAAAGTAACAAAGATACTTGAGACAAACAATATCATATACTCAACATAACATAAATTAACATTACATAAAGAATAACCAAAAATCTCTGACGCATACATCGTCACACTAGTACATTAAACATCAAAATTCTTGACATAATACAAAACGATTTACAGATTTCTTGTCTCCTGAGAAAACAAGGAAAAAACAAAATTTAATTATTACAGCCAAAATCTCCACTTTTTGTATTTCCAAATGCCTTCCGCATCTGCTGTGCCCGTTTTTGCACGATCATGAAGCACATAAAGAAATAATCTACCGCGGATCATGGCCAAACATTCACTCACTTCAATCTCACTTTGTTTAAACACTAAAATGTTCCTAACATCCCATAACACTTCTTTCACACAGTTCACAATGAACCACAACACTCTCGCTTCTCTCTTACCCACGCCACACAAACCATACATCATCATGTAAAACGTCACAACCTCAATTCCTGTCAAACCTTTTATTAGTCTCCCCATACCTTTCCATACATTATTTGCAAACTCACACTCCCAGAACAAATGCACGTAACTCTCACATTCCCCACACCCATTCCTCGGACATACCTCACTATTCACCATCCGTCTTCTCCGCTGAAATTCTCTCGTTGGTACACACTTATGCACTAACATCCAAGCCAAATCTTTTTGTCTATTTGTTAGCTCCTTATCACACACCTTCTTCCAGACCTTTTTACACTCATTTTCTGCCAAATTTTCCACACTTTCCACAATCTCTCTTTCTTCTAAAATTCCCATTACTTTCTTACTATCACACCAGTCTTCCTTACTCACCTCATTCAAAGCATTCCTCTTAATACACCTATCCATCCGCACATAGAACCAGGGGAGATCATCCCCCGTAGGTACTCTCAAATCTGTTACCATCCAACAATATTTTATAAACAATCTCCCAGCCAAGTATCTCTACATATACCCATATACACTATTTTTCATACTAACAGTTACACAAAAACTCACATTATTAATAGCCAAAAACTTATCCAAATTCATCAAACCTTTCCCACCATTCATTCTTCCCTTGACTACTTTCTCTCGCTTCAACTTCTCCATTCGTGAACCCCAAAGAAACAGAAAAACCATTCGAATCACTCTCGCCAACATTCTATCAGGGGGGGGGGAAACATAATTAATATACAACAATACAGGTAAAATCAGAGCCTTTATGACTAGTACTTTTCCTTCCATAGATAAAGTCCTTGTAGACCAGAAATGTATTTTCTTTTGAACTTTTGTAAAAACACCCTCCCAACTCTCCTTCCCATACAAATCCTCATCAAAAATCACTCCTAATATTTCCATACCGTCCTCTCTAACCGGCCATACACATACATCCTTCTCTCTCCATTCCCCAAAAAACTTGCATCCCCTCTTTCCAACATTTAGCTTAAACCCACCCATCAGGCAAAAACTTTCAATCAACAATTTCGATCTCCTAACAGCCACCATCGACTTGCACACCACTGTCACGTCATCCATATAACCAATCACACGCACATCCTTACCCATGCTTCCCGGATCCTCAACACCCCTCATCATCTTATCTTTCCTAATCATTCCTAACAAAGGTTCAATCACACAAATAAATAAAATAGGTGACAAGGGACATCCTTGTCTCACCCCTGACCTCACACATACATCCTTACTCAAAAAGCCATTCACCTGGATTTTACTCGTAATTCCTTTGTACAGACAACCAATCCATCCAATCATTCTTTCCGGCACACCCATCTTCCTTAACACATTAAACATAAACTCATGCACTACCCTGTCATACGCTTTTTCAAAATCAACCGCAACAACTGCCACACCTTGCTTCCTACTTTTACAATCATACAAGACATCTCTCAACCCTAGCAAACACTTAGATATCCTCCTGCCAGGCACAGCACACATTTGTTCCTCACCAAACATACATTCAACAACACTTTTCAACCTATTTTCTATCACCTTTGCAATAATTTTATAATCGCCGTTTAAGAGCGCTATTGGCCTCCAATTTTTCAAACACTTCTTTTCCCCCTTCTTATACAACAACACAACTATACTCTCTTTCATACTCTTTGACAAGTTCCCTTTTTCCAACACTTCCTTACATACTTCCCACACATAATCCCCAATCACCTCCCAGAACGTACAATACAATTCTGCAGGCAACCCATCACTCCCAGCAACTTTCCCTTTTTTCATCTCCTTCACAGCAGCCTCTACTTCACTCAAAAATTCTTTATCAACTGTATTCAAACACCCTTCCACATAACTCAAACATTCTTCTTCCAAACTACAGTCACGACTTTTCTCTGTAAACAAATCTGAATAAAACTTCCACACTTCTTCCAACACTTCCTCTTTCCTCATTACTTCCACACCATCCTCTCTCAACACACTAACCATTTCAGTTTTTTTGTTGAAAGCTTTCTTAAAGAAAAATTTAGTACATTTTTCATCTTTTTCTTTAACTTCCACTCTCGCTTGTGCAATTATTCTCTTCCCTCTTTCATCCAACATCCTCTTCACTTCCCCATTCGTTTCTTCAATTTCACAGCCCACATCCATCCCTGAACGTCTTAATTCATACAAATATTCTAATCTTTTCTGACACCTTTCATATTTTTCTCTCTCCTTTCTCACCCTCTCACATCCCTTTTTCACGAAAAATCTCTTACTTTCTTGTTTCACCCATTCCCACCATTCAGATACACTACAAAATTCACACCTTCTCAATTCCCACACTCTAAACCACTCCTTATATTGTTCACGTACACATTCATCTTCCAACAAGGATACATTCAATTTCCATACACCCTTCCCATATTCATACCTACCACCATTACTCACCACACACTCAATCCAGGCATGATCCGTAAAACGGAAACTGTCTCCGTTTGAAATCTACAACAGAAAAGGACCTGGAAACAAAAATAAAGTCAATTCTAGACAAAAAATGTCCTGTGTTACTAAAATAAGTGTACCCAAAGGAGCCGTCATATTTCTCTTTGAAAATATCCTTCAAATTAAAAAGACTAACTAATTCCTTTAACTGCTTCCCAGTACTATCTAACTCACTTTCCCTGCCACTCCGTACATTACTTCTATCACCTACCTCTATTGTACAGTTGAAATACCCAACTAACATAGTTTTCTCCCTCCCACCTAGAAAGAAATACAATTTCTCGAAAACCTCCCCCCTTTCTTTTCTCCCTGTTGGTGCATACACATTAAACAACCTATAACCCACCCATCTAAACTCAAATTCCACCAACATCACCCTCCCCTGCACCACGTGAACTACCTGTTTGATTTTAAATTCACTACCTTTGAAAATTATCACCACCCCTCCACTCCTTCCCTGAGATACAGACCATACTGACACCCCACCTGTCCATACAGCAGTTTCCGGTTCTTCCGATAAGCTACACTCCTGTAAACACAAGATGTCAAAAGGGTAATTTGAAACCAAATCAAAAATAGCCGATCTCCTGGCTGGCGAACGGATACTCCTCACGTTCAAGGAACCAACTGAAAATTGCATGTTAGTAAGAAAGAAAAAATAAACACATATATTAGATATCCTATTACACTACCCCCTAACCATACCATAATTTCTTGTTCCTTTAAGCATACAAAATTCAAGGGATTATTTGAAACAAAGAAAAAAACTGTGGATCTTCTTACTGCAAAACAAATACACCCCATGATTAAGGAACAAACCAAAGTAAGCATGTTGAAAAACAAAGAGCAATAGACACATCACCTAGGGTAACCCCACCCCTTCAACCTCTGTTTACCCGAGGGTTCTCCCTGGGCTCCCTTTTCAGCCTCTTTTCTAATAACATCCACACTTTTGTGGAAACCTAAGGGTCTGGACAATTTCTTGGCCTCTTTCCCATAATACACCCTGTCCGATGACGTGGAAGAGGAGTCTGACTCTATCTCATGAGAGTCTCCCCCTCCTCCCCCCTCCGAACTCGAGAACTCTTCGATCCTCTGACTGGGCTTGGTATCCTCCGTCTTTCTTTTAAGAGACACTTTTTCCAGTTCCATCGCACTACTGTCCTCGGGGACCTCCAATCCAGGAGACTGTGGTAGATCATATTCTGACAAAAAGTTCAAAACAGTTTCCGGAGCAACCTCCACCATCTCCTGTATACCTCCAGGCTCCTCCTCAGGAACCTCCACGGGAGGAGGAACAGGGACCCCCACAAGAGGAGAAACAGGGGCCCCCACAAGAGGAGAAACAGGGGCCCCCACAAGAGGAGAAACAGGGGCCCCCACAAGAAGAGGAACAGGGACCTCCGCAGGAGGAGGAGGATCATTCCTCACCACAGAAGCATATGACCTTGCTTGTTCTCGGGACTCCTCTAAAGTAGCACACTGTCTGGCTAGGTGAGTTTCAGAACCACACAAGTGGCACTTCCGGCCATTAGGACACTCTGAAGCTACATGTCCAGTTTCCAGGCAGTTCCTACATACTGGACCTTTATTGCAGTCATTTTTTACATGCCCAAAGCAGAAACAGTTGCAACAAAATTCAGGCTGCCCCGGATACCTTATATATCCTCTGTTCACTCCAATGGAAAAATTTTGCGGAGGGTAGCACAGTCGGCCCACCCCGTTAGGGTCCTGTCGGAAGTCCACCCACGCATTCCGCATACCATTGAAAGTTCCCAAGACATTCCTTCTTTCTTTAATTTCGGAAACAAAAGTACAGTACCTTTTTAAGAACGCCCGTATCTCCTCGTCGGAAACAAACGGATTGTACATATGTACCATTACGGGAACTCGCTCCTTCAGGTCTCTTGTCACAAAACAAATTCCTTGCAGCTCCGCCCGGTAGGTTATTTCCTGGCTCCTTAACCCTTTCATGACCAAAGGTCATTGATGCCCCAGTGTCCAGGTCAAAATTTACAAATCTGACATGCGTCACTTTAAGTGGTAATAGCTTTGGAACACTTTTACTTATCCACGCCATTCTGAGATTGTTTTCTCTTGACACATTGTACTTCATGACAGTCATAAATTTGAGTCAATATATATCACCTTTATTTATGAAAAGATCCCAAATTTACCCAAAAATTTGCAATTTTCTAAATTTAAATTTCTCTGCTTCTAAAACAGAAAGTGATACCTCATAAAATATTTATTACATAACATTCCCCACATGTCTACTTTATGTTGGCATCATTTTGGAAATGTTATTTTATTTTTTTAGGACATTACAAGGCTTAGAAGTTTGGAAGCAATTCTTAAAATTTTTAAGAAAATTTCCAAAACCCACTTTTTAAAGACTAGTTCAGGTCTGAAGTCACTTTGTGGGGCTTACATAGTGGAAACCCCCCATAAATGACCCCATTGTAGAAACTACACCCCTCAAGTTACTTAAAACTTGTGTTCCACAAGAATTAAAGGAAAATGGAGATGAAATTTCTAAATTTCACTTTTTTAGCAGATTTTCTATTTTATTAAAAAAAAATCTTTAACACATTAAGGGTTAACAGCCAAACAAAACTCAATATTTATTTATTACTCTGAGTCTGCGGTTTACAGAAACACCCCACATGTGGTCGTAAACTGATGTAAGGGCGCAGAAGGAAAGGAACACTGTTTGGTTTTTGGAAGGCAGATTTTGCTGGATTGGTTTTCTGAACGCCATATGTTTTTTATTTTTCTACCGATCGTTTTTTGCAGAAAGAGTTGAGGTTTTTATGGTTTATTGGGTACATAGGATTTTTTGATCATTCATTATTACACTTTATGGGACAAGGTTTTTTACAGCGTTGATCTGAGGGGTTAGGTCATGTGACAGTTTTATAGAGCAGATCGTTACGGACGTGGCAATACCCAATATGTATACTTTTTCATTTTTTTTAAGTTTTACACAATAATAGCATTTCTGAAACCAAAACAATGATGTTTTAGTGTCTCCATAGTCTGAGAGCCATAGCTTTTTTATTTTTTGGGCGATTGTCTTAAATATGGGCTCATTTTTAGCGGGATGAGGTAATGGTTTGATTGGTACTATTTTGGGGTATATACGCATTTTTTGATCGCTTGGTGTTGCACTTTTTGTGATGTAAGGTGACAAAAATGGCATTTTTTTACACCGTTTTTATTTTTTATGGTGTTTATTGGACGGGGTTGATGATGTGATATATTTATAGAGATGGTCGTTACGGACGCGGTGACACCTAATATGTGTGGTTTTTGTTTGTTTTTTTTATAGGAAAAGGAAATTTATTTTTTACATTTTTACTTTTTTTTTTATCAGTTCCCTCTTGGATCTTGAAGATCCAGTGGGGCTGATGGTTGTAATATACTTTGCAATGCTCTTGCATTGCAAAGTATAATACAATCAGATGCCTGTAGGTGGCAGCACCGGACGCCTTTGCAAAGCGTCCGGTTGCCATGGCAACCATCGGGCACTGCAATCGCAGCAGCCCTGATGGTTGAGAGAGGGAGCCCTCTCCCTCTATTAACCCCATGGATGCCGCTACTGCGGCATCTATGGGGTTACAGAAGTGTCAGCATAGAGCTGACACACGCGGTTTAGGAATGGAGCCGCCACCATCACACACACAAGGGGGACCGCATCGGGGGCAGGGGGCAGCGCTGGAAACGGGGGAGGGGGGGGCAGCATTTTACTTATTACAGATCGGGGCAGGAGGGGGCGGACCTCATCTGCAGAACGCAGATCAGAGCCTGAAACCGGCATTTTAACACTGCCGCGATCCGATTGGTTAGTCTGCACAGACTAACCAATCGGATCGATTGCCGGCAAGGGGCCACTCTGATTGGTCCCTTGCCGGCATTACTGCACTGTATGCTGTCCGTGACAGCATACAGGGCAGGGGCAGAAGCTTTAATCTAAGCGCTTTGCAGCGCTTGGATTAAAGAGCTGCCAGACCGTATATATACGTGGTAGCTGCACGGGGTATGTGCAGCTATCACATATATATACAGATTGCAGTCGTGAAGGGGTTAAATAGCAGGTATTTAGCTCACTCAGTGTATTGAAGCTCACGCCGGGAAAACTTGTACGCAGTAGATGGACTCATGCGGCATCTTCGGCACCTCCTCAAGAACCTTCTTCTGGATGTGGATCAGACCATACTCCCACCTCTTCTCCTCAGCAATGAACAGCCAAACTGTATTGGGTGCCTTCGGTGCTTCAGCCATAGCCCTCTCGTTGTCACTGGGACTAAGCCGCTCCCCTATAGCAGCAGGGAGGTAAGACAGTGGCTGTAAACCACTGCCCCCGCCGAGGAGACGGGTACCCAGTGACACCTTATATCAGCCCAGACCAAGCAAGATTTATTTATTTTTTAAGTTGACTATCCCTTCGCAGGGACGCCATATTTATTAAAATAATAACAGCACAAATTTCACAATATTACAAAAAAGAGAGATATAAATAGTTACAAAAACATGGTAGGAGGAATAAAATCATATATTAGAATCCCACTCACTTAAAAACCATATCCTTTCTGCGGTGGTATTAACTTTTTTGTCAATTAAAAAATAAATATACATCTCACTAAAACACAATCCCAGGACATCATCGACTGTTAAAATATCATGTTTAAAAACTAAGATATTTCTAGCTTTCCATAGAGCTTCTTTTACGCAGTTCACAGTCTAACATGCCACAGCCTTTTCAGAGGCTGTTTGGCATTCCAGGGATCCGTATAAAATCATGTTGTAAGTAATGTCTCTTAGGCTGGGTTCAGACCTGAGCGTTCTGAAACGAGCGCTCTGTATGCGCGATTGTACGGGCGTTTACAATCGCGCATACAGAGACAGGGGTGCACACATTGTCGCGCGTTCCCGAATATCTATGTGCGGGAACGCGCGACAAACGCCCAAAAAAAAGCTCAAGCACTTGTTTGAGCGTCGGGCGTTTTACAGCGCGATCGTACGCGCTGTAAAACGCCCAGGTGAGAACCATTCCCATAGGGAATCATTGGTTCTTGCCTGTTGTGCGTTTTACAGCACGTAGGAACGCGCTGTAAAACGCTCAGGTGTGAACCCAGCCTTAGGCCTGCCATCTTCTTTATCAGCGGAAGCACCCTTCTCCAACACTCTCTTGCAAAGCCGCAGGTCCATAGCAAGTGTTCAGTTGTCTCGTCGTCTTGGCACCATTCTCTTGGGCAGATGGCAGACCTAACATTACCCGGCACTGGAATGCCCGGCATGGAAGACACTGGTGAATGCAGCTCCAGGCAAAGTCCTTCTGAGAATTAAAAAGATAGGAGGCATTAATATTTTTCCATATTGTCTTACATGCTTCTTCTCTAAAATTACTTATATCGCACGTCATCTCCTTTTCTCTTAGATCTTTTATTAACTTTTTACTGTTTTTTAATTCTTCGATACTCTTTCCCTTCAAATTAAAATGTAACACTTTTTTCTCTAAAATCTTATACAGGTCCTTCTCAAAAAATTAGCATATTGTGATAAAGTTCATTATTTTCTGTAATGTACTGATAAACATTAGACTTTCATATATTTTAGATTCATTACACACCAACTGAAGTAGTTCAAGCCTTTTATTGTTTTAATATTGATGATTTTGGCATACAGCTCATGAAAACCCAAAATTCCTATCTCAAAAAATTAGCATATCATGAAAAGGTTCTCTAAACGAGTTATTAACCTAATCATCTGAATCAACTAATTAACTCTAAACACTTGCAAAAGATTCCTGAGGCTTTTAAAAACTCCCAGCCTGGTTCATTACTCAAAACCGCAATCATGGGTAAGACTGCCAACCTGACTGCTGTCCAGAAGGCCATCATTGACACCCTCAAGCAAGAGGGTAAGACACAGAAAGAAATTTCTGAACGAATAGGCTGTTCCCAGAGTGCTGTATCAAGGCACCTCAGTGGGAAGTCTGTGGGAAGGAAAAGTGTGGAAGGAAAAGTGTGGAAGGAAAAAGTGTGGCAGAAAACGCTGCACAACGAGAAGAGATGACCGGACCCTGAGGAAGATTGTGGAGAAGGACCGATTCCAGACCTTGGGGGACCTGCGGAAGCAGTGGACTGAGTCTGGAGTAGAAACATCCAGAGCCACCGTGTACAGGCGTGTGCAGGAAATGGGCTACAGGTGCCGCATTCCCCAGGTCAAGCCACTTTTGAACCAGAAACAGCGGCAGAAGCGCCAGACCTGGGCTACAGAGAAGCAGCACTGGACTGTTGCATGTCATTCGGAAATCAAGGTGCCAGAATCTGGAGGAAGACTGGGGAGGGGGAAATGCCAAAATGCCTGAAGTCCAGTGTCAAGTACCCACAGTCAGTGATGGTCTGGGGTGCCGTGTCAGCTGCTGGTGTTGGTCCACTGTGTTTTATCAAGGGCAGGGTCAATGCAGCTGGCTATCAGGAGATTTTGGAGCACTTCATGCTTCCATCTGCTGAAAAGCTTTATGGAGATGAAGATTTCATTTTTCAGCACGACCTGGCACCTGCTCACGGTGCCAAAACCACTGGTAAATGGTTTACTGACCATGGTATTACTGTGCTCAATTGGCCTGCCAACTCTCCTGACCTGAACCCCATAGAGAATCTGTGGGATATTGGGAAGAGAAAGTTGAGAGACGCAAGACCCAACACTCTGGATGAGCTTAAGGCCGCTATCGAAGCATCCTGGGCCTCCATAACACCTCAGCAGTGCCACAGGCTGATTGCCTCCATGCCACGCCGCATTGAAGCAGTCATTTCTGCAAAAGGATTCCCGACCAAGTATTGAGTGCATAACTGAACATAATTATTTGAAGGTTGACTTTTTTTTGTATTAAAAACACTTTTCTTTTATTGGTCGGATGAAATATACTAATTTTTTGAGATAGGAAATTTGGGTTTTCATGCTGTATGCCAAAATTATCAATATTAAAACAATAAAAAGCTTGAACTACTTCAGTTGGTGTGTAATGAATCTAAAATATATGAAAGTTAAATGTTTATCAGTACATTACAGAAAATAGTGAACTTTATCACAATATGCTAATTTTTTGAGAAGGACCTGTAGTTTCCAGGCAAATTAAAAGCGTAAGGCACGGATAAAACAGTTTTAAACCATTTAAATCTATGCATAAAATAACCAGTATTAAAACGTATAAAATAAGACCAGAAGTGTTCTTTAAAAAGAGCATTAAAACAGTAACTAAAATACTTTATTAATAAAAACCTGTTAAAATCCGGAAAATCCTTACCACCTTTCTCTTTTATTTTTACTACATGCTCTCTTTTTAATTTTTCCATTTTAGAGTTCCAAAAAAAGGTAAAACAGTTTTGGGTAATTCTTTTGAGTATATCTACGGGAGGGGGAAACGCCACACTTAAATACAATAAAAGGGGTAAAAAAATAATAATTAATAATAAATTAAAATTTTCCCCTCCATCGTAAGTTTCCTCATGCTCCACATACTTATTTTCAGTTTTACCTTATTTTCCACAATGCCCCAGCTATAAGAACCGTTATTGAACTCAGTGAAGGAGACATCTAAAATGGTAATAGAATTAGACACAGGAACGTCAATATCTCTTAAAACCATACTACCAATATTTAAAATATTACTTTTATTGAGATTTATTTTAAAACCAGAAGCACGGCAATAAAAATTAATATTATCTAAAGTTCTCCGGAGCGACGGGGCGTCCCTACACAATACCGCAACATCATCCATATACCCCACTGCTTTGGCCTTGAGTCCCTCTCCACCGGGCAGGGGGACTCCACGGATTTTTTTATCCTTCCGTAACACACATAAGAGAGGCTCTAACACACAGATAAAAAGCAGTGGGGATAGGGGACACCCCTTTTGTACTCCGGAGTTAAAAATGACGTCCTGTGTCTTAAAACCATTCACTAAAATTCTGCTTCTACAGTTATCATAGAACGCTTTAAGAGACAATAATAAACCTTCTGGTATACCCATCTTTTCTAAAACCTTAAAAAGATAAAAATGGGAGACACGATCAAAGGCTTTTTCAAAATCCATGGATAAAATGGCTAATTTACCCCCCTTGTCTTTGTGTCTTCAATGCAGTCTTTTATCAGGTTTAGATTGTCCCATATGCTTCTCCCAGGAATGCCGCAGACTTGGTTGTGGTGAATCGTCTTGGAGATAACTTTCTTTAGTCTGTTCGCGCAAATTTTCGCCATGATCTTGTAATCGGCATTCAGAAGGGTTATTGGTCTCCAATTTTTTTAATCAGTTTTGTCACCTTTTTTATATAGTAAGGAGACCTCACCCTTCTTCCAGGATCCAGGTAAAGTTTTTGACTTAAAAACCTCATTAAAAAGGTTTTAAAAAAATCATTTTTATAAAGGTCATAAAACGCTACATAAAACTCAATGGGTATACCATCGAGTCCAGGTACCTTCCCTGCTTTAAAACTCTTAATTGTGTCTAAAACTTCCTGCTCAGTCAGCTCCTGCGATAAAACCTGCTGTGAGACAGGATCTAAAACACCAGTGACCTCCTTCAGTGAGTCTTCTAAAAGGGACTGATCCACAGATTTTACATTAAAAAGTTCAGTATAAAAAAGGTGTACCTTATTTAACATGCTCTGCATATCTTTTTCACAGTTTATTTCGATAATGGTATCTTCTTTGTTGTAAATTTTTTTAAAAAAAATATCTGGAACATGTTTTGTTATTTTCAACATGCTTGACTCTAGATCTAAAAAAATTTTCTTTGCCCTTCTGTTCCAGATATTTGGTAATCTCTTTTCTGAGATTTTCTATGTCTAATTTAACATCGATACCATTATCCCTGAACTTATATAATGTCTGCAACCGGGTATTGAGATTATTAAAAACATCTTTTCTCTCTTTGACTCTCTGGATGCTCTTTTCAATAAAGAAGTTTTTAATTTTCTTTTTCATTTTCTCCCACCAAGAGCTAGTGGAAAAGTTTGAACTCCTTACCCGGTTGCACATTTCATAAAAGGTTTTAAAATCTAGAACAATCTGTGGATCATCTAAAAGGGAAACGTTCAACTTCCAAGATTTTTTTTACCAGGGACCTTATTCAGGTCATGCTTAAGAACAAACGATAAAATCTTATGATCAGAAAAAACATTGGTTAAAACTTCCCATTTAAAAGGCAGTAGGTGATTATTACAAAAAAAAAAAAATCAATCCTAGAACTGCAATTGACATTACTCCAGGTCACACCCGCTGCCTCTGGGATGCCTCTATGACATTCTTTATAAACGTCAGATAGGTTAAATTCATCTACAAGGTTTTTCAACATTCCTACTAGTGGAGCTAGTCAGCCGGCGTTCCCCTTTCATAATACAATTAAAATCACCGGCAATAATACAAGGGTCAGACGAGATAATAAAATTAGATAAAATTTCAAGCATGTCTGCCCTTTTATTCTTATCAGGTGACCCATAAAAATTTAAAAAATGCCATTTTACACCATCAATAAAAGCTTTAACCCCATAGGGACACAGCCTTATTTCACCTTAAGGACCAGGCCATTTTTTGCAAATCTGACCACTGTCACTTTAAGGGCTGATAACTTTAAAACGCTTTGACTTATCCAGGCCGTTCTGAGATAGTTTTTTCGTCACATATTGTACTTCATAACACTGGTAAAATGAAGTCAAAAAAAATATTTTTTTTTGCACAAAATAATAACTAATTTGCAAATTTCAAAGTTTCAGTTTCTCTACTTCTGTAATACATAGTAATACCCCCAAAAATTGTGATGACTTTACATTCCCCATATGTCTACTTCATGTTTGAATTATTTTGGGGATGTTACAAGGCTTAGAAGTTTAGAAGCAAATCTTGAAATTTTTCAGAATTTTACAGAAAAACAATTTTTAGGGACCAGTTCAGGTCTGAAGTCACTTTGTGAGGCTTACATAATAGAAACCACCCAAAAATGACCCCATCTAAGAAACTACACACCTCAAGGTATTCAAAACTGATTTTACATACGTTGTTAACACTTTAAGTGTTGCACAAGAGTTATTGGCAAATGGGGATGAAATTTGAGAATTTCATTTTTTTGTCTAATTTTCCATTAACAAAGCAAGGGTTAACAGCCAAACAAGACTGTATCTTTAATGCCCTGACTCTGCCGTTTACAGAAACAGCCAATATGTGGCCATAAACTACTGTACGGCCACACAGCGGGGCGTAGAGTGAAAGGTGCGATGTTTGGTTTTTGGAGGGCTGATTTTTATGGACTGGTTTATTTACACCATGTCCCATTTGAAGCCCCCTGATGCACCGCAAGAGCAGAAATTCCCTAAAAGTGACCCCATCTAAGAAAGTTCAGCCGTGTTAATCTGGGGGGTTAGGTCATGAGATATTTTTATAGAGGAGATTCTTATGGACGCGGCGATACCTAATAAGTCTAAATTTTTTACAATTATTTAGGTTTTTGACTATATTATCCTTTTCGATACAAAAATAATTTTTTTGTATCTCTAAAGTCTAAGTGTAATTTTTTTTATTTATTTTTTATTCGATTATCTTATGTGGGGGCTCATTTTTTGTGGGACAAGCGGACAGTTTTATTGGCACTATTTTTGGGGCTATATGACTTTTTGTTTGCTTGCTATAAAAAAATTGTTATGTTTGGTGACAAAAAAAATATTTTTTTGCAGCTTTTTTTTTTTTTGACCGTGTTAATCTGGGGGGTTGGGTCATGGGGTATTTTTATAGAGGAGATTCTTACGGACGCGGTGATACCTAATATGTCTACGTTTAATAAATTATTTTTGTTTTTTTGGGTGTCTCAAGTCTGAGAACCAGTTTTTTTTATCCGATGTCAGTGCTAAATTGTGATATAAATTTAGTACTCCATGGAAGTGTGATACTCCCTGAAGCAACCAATAATGCAGAGGCCCGGATGATCGGGGCACGTGTAACATTGAGTAGTGGTGTCCTTCCTTATCCCCCTCCTGTGACACACTCTGCACCTTTTTTGGATTCGTCCCTTCTTTCCAGTATGGGGGACCACACCTGGAAAGTGTTGGCCAGGGATGATCCGGGTGCCTACAGTTCCCAAGGTACTCCGGCCTGCTCTTTCCCTGTCCGAAAAGATCAGGGCCTTGAGGACTGCCTCATAGAACTGGAGGAATGTCCCTGTGCTGCCAGCGCTTCGGGATAGTACAAAAGAGTTGTACATGGCAACCTGTACCAAGTAGACCGCAACTTTTTTGTACCATGCCCAGGTTTTGCGCATGGCGTTATATGGCTTGAGGACTTGATCAGAGAGATCAACTCCTCCCATATACCGATTGTAGGCGACGATACAATCGGGCTTGAGGACCGTTGCCGCGGTACCTCGCACAGGGACAGGGGTGATGCCGTTACCATGAATTGTGGACAGCATAAGGACATCCCTCTTGTCCTTATACCTGACCAGCAACAGGTTTCCAGTGGTAAGGGCACGGGTCTCACCCCTGGGGATAGGTACCTGGAGGGGGAGGGCAGGGAGGCCGCGTTGATTTTTCCGCACGGTCCCACAAGCGAACGTGGATCTGGCGGCAAGGGACTGGAACAAGGGGATACTGGTATAAAAGTTATCCACGTACAGGTGGTAACCCTTATCCAGCAGTGGGTACATAAGGTCCCACACAAGTTTCCCGGTAACACCCAGAGTGGGGGGACATTCTGGGGGTTGAATCTGGGAATCTCGCCCCTCGTATATACGAAATTTGTAAGTGTACCCTGAGGTACTCTCACAAATTTTGTATAGCTTCACGCCATACCTCGCCCGCTTGGAGGGCACATACTGGCGGAAAATGAGTCTCCCCTTGAACGCAATGAGAGACTCATCAACCGCGACCTCCCTTTCAGGTACATAGGCCTCCAAAGTGATCGATGACCGGCCGTATCTTATACAGACGGTCATGGGCAGGATCACGCTGCATTATCGGAATAATGCAGACATTTCCGGATGGCCTCAAACCGGGAGCTTGTCATGGCCGTACTGTAAAGTGGGGTCTGGTATAGGACGTCCTCACTCCAGTAATGCCTGACACTGGGTTTCTTGACCAGGCCCATATGCAGCACGAGGCCCCAAAATGTCCTCATTTCGGCTGCACTGACCGGCGTCCAGCCACCGGGCCTGGCCAAAAAGGAGCCCGGGTGTTGAGCGACAAACTGTTGGGCGTACAGATTCGTCTGCTCAACCATCAGATTTACCAGTGGGTCACTGAAAAAATGACAAAAAAAGTCATATTCAGTGTAGCCCACTGTGGAAATCTGGATTCCTGATTGGCCTACAAAATCAGGAATCACGGGCTCGTATCGCTCTGGGCTACACCAGACAAGTTCACCGGCAGGGTGCTCCGGTGGATTTAACTGGTGGGCCGGGAAACCAGTACGAGCCCCAGAGCTGCTCGTACTAGGCTGGGCCACAGGGTCCCTAACATGGCGGTCCCCTTGCTCCGCCTGGCGGCGTCTCCGCCGCCTTGGGGGCTCATAATCATCGCTAGATGATGATGAGGACGCGGATGATAACAGGAATGTGGGGTCATCCTCGTCCTCACTGGGAATCTCGGAGTCGGAGGCAAGCTGGGCGTATGCCTCCTCGGCCGAGAACGTCCGGCGGGCCATAGGGGAGTGTGTGTATGTGCGTGTGTGGAAATCTTTATTTTGTGTGCGTGTGTGTGGGGGCACGGGTGTTCGCGGACTTAACCCTAAAACTAACAGAAAAAAAAAAACGGCCAAAAAATGTGAAAAGAAATCAATACCACTGATCAACCGTCCGAAGTTGATCAGCGGTGGGGTGTGCGATGCGCTAACAGTGGCCGGACGCTAAGAGTGCCGGCCACAGTCAGCGTACACACAAAAAAAAAAAAAACAGGGGCAGGTGGGGGGTCTAGGGTCACACAGCTGTGATGTGGACCCCAGACACCCTAACTTAGGGTGATGCAATAAAAAGTTCAGAAACTACCTTTAGCTTTTTTTTCCCTGCCTAACCCAAACTTTCCCTATGCTGTCCCTATGTACCTGATGGGGTGCTGGGGGCAGCGATGGCGGACACGTGCAGGCAGCTCCTCTCTCCTCGGCTCCGGAACACAAAAGGAGGAGGAGAGGAGCGCCTGCCTCTTTTAAATCTGCCGGCGGACCGCCCACAGACCAATTAGAAGCGATCCTGAGTGGTCTGAATTGACCTGCGGTTTTCTGCGATCACCGACATGATTTGAGCAGGCATCCCGGCGGCAGTGATCGGAACCATACATGACGTCATGTGTCCTTAAGTACCAGGACATCATGACGTACCGGTACGTCATATGTCCTGAAGAGGTTAACCAATAAAATACGACCTAGTAAAATTTCATTAAAACCATCAATCTGAACGTTCCCTTTAAAAAGTATGGCAACCCCACCTGATCTGGACTCGTTAGATCCAGACCAGATGGATGGCCCGTGCTGCCAATCTTCTTTGTAGCTCTCATAAGAGCTCATATAGGGAAAGCCACATTCTTGCAGAAAAAACACAGATGCTGTAAAAGTTGTTAAAAAATTAAAAAGAGCAACCCGTCTATGCTTATACTTGACGCCCCGCATATTAAGGGAAATTCCTTTTAATTCCGCATCCATGGTATTGTTTAAAAGGTACCAGCATGACCAGAACACTCACTCAAACTCATGTCCCCGCCCTCTGAACCAATGGTAATTAGGGAGCCTTCTGGAGAGGAACTTCCATCGCTCAGGCAGGAGCCTGCAGCCATGCTCGGGTAGTCTGGCAATCCAGCTTCTGAGATTTTTACCTGCCCAGCTTCCATGCCCTGACCATTTAGGTCGTCGTCCTCTTTGTCAGGAGGGTCACCGGTCAGTCCTGATGCTCCCCCCTCCAGGTCTTGGGAGGTCCCAGACTTTTCTTCAGGGGGAGGTTGCGCACAGGGCAGGGAATCGGGGGTCCCCACCTCCCCAACCACCTTACCAGGCGGGGGGGAGGCTACACGAGGAGCCACATCCTCCTGCTCTTGATGGCCAGACGTTTCCATCGGCTCCTCAGGCCCCCTGTCAGGAGACCGCCGTTTTTTCTCCGGCCCTTTCTGACCACCTCCGACCACGTACCTTCTCCGGGACTTTTATCCGGCTTAGGAGACCCAGGCTGCCGAGGTTGCCCGGACTCCCCTGTACGACCAACCTTTTGGGGAGTCACAGACTTTCTTAACCGCGCTTCAACCTCGGCTTTTCTCTTATTTATACGCCTCTCCTTTACATTTAATGGACCACCCGAGCACTCCTGCTATATATCCGTTGCTTGTTCCTCTCCTTGAGGGCGGGTCTGGTCAGCTGGTTCTTGTGGGGGCGCATTAGGTTGCTCTGTCTTCCTGTGGGGATAAAAACTATATAAATGACCAACCCTCTGGCAGAAGGTGCACTTTTTATCATGTGGGCATTCTTTGCATTTTGCGTCATTTATAGGAGTCGTCATTTTTCCATCTTTTAATTCTTTTAAAATAATTTTACTGTTTTTCAAATCTTCCACCCTTTTTCCTTTTAAATTAAAATTGGTCACTATTTCCTCAAAAATGTTATAATAATTTGGAAGGTTAAAAGCATAGGGTGAATTTAAAGCAGTTTTAAACCATTGATTCCGCTTCATAAAATAACCTGTATTGTAATGCATAAAATAGGACCAATAATTATCTTTAAAAAGGGTATTAAAACACAGACTAAAATACTTTATAAAAAGGAACTTTTTTATATCTGGGAAGTCCTTACCACCTTTATGTTTGGGAAGTATTACCAATTCTCTTCGGAGTTTCTCCGTTCTTGATCCCCATAAAAAAATTTAAAAAAAATTTATAAAGTGTGTTTTAAAGAGTGAAAAAACTATACTTAAATATAATAAAATTGGTAAAGGGGGACTCCACGTATTTGTTTATCCTTTCTGATCGCACATAAAAGAGGCTCTAAGGCGCAAATAAAAAGTAGTGGAGACAAGGGACACCCCTGTTTCACTCCAGATTTTAAAATGACATCCTGGGTCTTAAAACCATTTACTAAAATCTTACTTGTGCAGCGATTGTAAAAAGCCATCCGGTATACCCATTTTCTTTAAAACATGAAAGAGATAAAAATGTGATACACGATCGAACGCTTTCTCAAAGTCTAAAGATAAAATTGCTACTTTTCCCTTCCTGTCTTTGGTATTATTAATCACATCCTTTAAAAGGTTAAAATTCTCCCAGATACTTCTCCCGGGTATCCCACAGACCTGATTATTATGTATTATTTTATGGATTATTTTTTTCATCCTGTTCACACATATTTTCGCCATTATTTTATAGTCACAGTTTAAAAGTGTAATCGGTCTCCAGTTCCTTACGTCTGTCTTGTCTCCTTTTTTGTAGAGTAAGGATACTTCTCCTTTTTCCAGGAACCCGGGAGAGTCTTGGATCTAAAAACCTCTTTAAAAAGATAAAACAAGTCTTCTCTTAAAATACCATAAAAAGTAACATAAAACTCTATGGGTCTACCGTCCGGCCCAGGAACTTTTTTAAAACTCTTAATAGTCTCTAAAACTTCTTGTTCTGTAATATCCTGTAATAAAAGCTTTTGCGATTCATCATCTAAAACACTTTCAATCACCTTCAGTGAGCGTTTCATAAAATATTTATCAACTTTTTTCTCATTAAAAAGATCCGAATAAAACTCATGCACTTTACATAAAATATCTTTTATATCACTCTCACCTTCAAGTTCTTCGATCTGGGTATGTTTATCCTGAATCTTTTTGTACCTGGAACAGGTCTCGTTTTCTTCTCGGTGTTTTAATTTTGAACGGAATATAATTTCTTTTCCTTTCTGTTCCAGGCACTGTGCTATTTCTTTTTTACTTTCTTCTATTTCCTCATTAACGTCTATACCCAGATCTCGGAACTTGTATTGCGTCTGCAAAAGGGTATTTAATTTCTCATAAAAATCTCTTTTTTCTTGGGCTTTCTCTCTTCCCACTCTAATAAAAAAGGTTTTAATTTTTAACTTCATTTTTTCCCACCATACAGTTATTGGTATTTGGGGGATTCTTACCCGTTTGCAGCGCTTGTAAAATGCAAAAAAATCTGATAAAACCTTTGGATCTTTCAGATGGGAGATATTTAATTTCCAACTTACTTTCTTTTTATTCTTACCACTATACTGTACCTTAAAAAATAATAGTTTATGATCAGAGAAAATATTGGATAAAAGCTCACAACTAAAAGGCAGTATTTGATAAGAACAGAAGATAAAATCGATTCTTGACTTACAATTAATATTGCTCCAGGTAGCGCCGGCCTCTTCTGGTAAACTGCTATTACCGTTTTTTAAAAACATCGGTAAGTTTAAAATCTAAAATTAAATTCTTTAAAATCGAGGAGGTTTTGTCTATATTCCTACTTACCGAGCTTGAAAAGCTCTGCTCCCCTCGTAAAATACAATTAAAATCTCCTGCTAAAATCAAAGGGTCAGAATCATTAATAAAAAGGGATAACATTTCTAAAATTTTTGCTCTTTCATTTTTATCCGTAGACCCATAAAAATTTAAAAACTGCCATTTAATACCATCAATAAAAGCTTTCACCAATAAAATTCTCCCCGGTAAAATCTCATTTACCTGATCAATAAAAACATTTCCCTTAAATAAAATGGCCACCCCTGCAGATTTCGATTCATTAGAACCGGACCACACTGAAGGCCCTTGCTTCGAATCTTCTTTATACTTCTTGTAATCCTGTTTGTGTGGTATGCAGCACTCTTGTAAAAATATGGCCGTTAAAACCGATAAATAATTAAAAAGGGCCGTTCTTCTGGTTTTGGAATGTATACTTCTGGTGTTAAAGGAAATGCCATTAAAAGAAGCTATGGTAAAAGAATAAAAAGAATAGAATTATCGTCTTCTTACCCGGGCACAGCTTCAGACCATGTCAGCATTACCAGAGAGCTCGCTTTCACTCGTGTCACTTACGTCCCCGATGGGTCCCGAACCTACTGATTCCATCGTGCTCACCGGAGAGGAACTGCCTTCACTCGGCTGCCCCCCCCTCCGGATTTAAATAGCCGGCATAGCCTGTACCCCAGGGTGGACAATCGGGGTCCAGTACAAGTATCAGAGCTGCTTCATCGCACCACCCCCTTTCCAGGGCAGGGGTTTCTTCTAGAATGGTCTCTGGTACCTCGCTCTGCTCAGTGACCGTCTGCTCCTCCTCCTCTTTTGCAAGAGGAGGAAGATTTTGTTGTGGGCCCGGATGGTCGGCCACTGGTCCCCCAGCTGGCTCTTTATCCGGACCCATTTTTGTCACTTCCGCAAAGCTTCGCCGTTTTTTTGAATCTGCAGCTCCACCTGGATCTTCCGACGTGCTTGCCGGCTGACCAGGGACCGAGTGCGGGCCAGGCGGATCAACATCATTCGGCTGGCCCCTCTCCATTTCTGAAGATGGTTTGTCCGTCGATCACTGGACTTCCGCTTGTTCTTCTTCCTTCTCTGAACTCTCGGGTCATCTGGTTGAGGGGGTCTGCTGGTATCCATCTCATCTGCACTCTGTTCCTCTCCTTGGGACTCCATTTTGGGTTCAGCTTGCTCCTCTGGCTGCCTCGAAGGTCCTGGCTGTGCTCCGAGCTTTGCGTAAAACCTGTGGGGACAATTCCGAAGAATGTGACCAATCTGGTGACAAGCATGGCATTTCACTCCTGCTGTACATTCTCTGACATCATGCTCTTTACTCCCACAATTCTTACACATAGATTCACATTCCTCTGTATTATGTTTTTTTCCAACATACCACCATACTGTAGACAGTGTACCCAATATGGACATATCTTCCACTGCATCCCCCAGCTTAAAGCGAGCTGGGGGTAACCGAAAACCACCATAAACATTGGGATCACAGTGACAGACAACCTTATATAGCCATTTTGATGTCCATATCCCAGCACTATTATTTATTTTACCTACTGATAAAACCTTTTTAAAATAACCCGCTAAAAAAATAGTAATAACTGTTTCATCAATAAAAGGATTATACATTTTAATTATTACGGTTTTATATTCCTCCATCTCCTGTACATATATTTTTAACCCGTCTACTCTGGCATCTTTAACTATAGTAGGGATTTTAGCTACAAAATCTTTAAAAACACCATTTAAAACAAAGGTAATATCGTACATTCTACGTCTGGGATAATCTTGGCTAAAATTTCGCATTTTTGTACTCCGAAGACTCCAATCAATACATTACTTATCAGGTATTCTAGGTTATATTTTTCCTTCTTCCTTTCTGTTATGAAAAATCGCACAGTGTTCTTGATTCTGGCATATTCTGGTACTTGGTTTTCTTCTTCTCTTGGTATATTTTCTTTGAGTTCCTCTGTTCCGACCTCTGGTTTCTCCTCTACTATCTCCTTCCGCTCTAGATTCGCCTCCTCTGGGTGATGGTCCAACTCCAGTTCCTCATCCTCCTCCTCGTCCTCGTCCTCCTCCACGTCCTCCTGAATAGTCTGCCATGGTGGTATTTGGCGCTTTTACATCTTTATGGGCGCAAAAAAAAAAACAAGTGCTCCCCTAGATGTCAAAAGACTCCTAGGGGTAACGGGGATCGCAACCCGACACCCTCGGGACTAAGCCTCTCTCCCAATAGCAGCAGGGGGGTGAAGTCCAGGACAATCCCCCCAGGCCGAGAGAGAGGGTACCCGAGAGCTACCTTCTGACGTCAGACCAAATGCAGCACACAAGATAAGGTTTCAACATAACTTTAATAACGACAAAATAAATATACAAAAGGTATTTTTGCAAAAATAAATACATAAATTAAATAACATAACTCAAATAACATAATTCGATTTCAACCATCAAACTGTAAAGTTATAGAACACAACTCAAGTAACATAACTCAATTTCAGTCATCAAGGAATAACTCGTCTATTTTTCTTTAACATACTTATTAGTAATGCATCATACAAAGAATTCAATTCTTCCATTGAAACATCCAATTTCTCATCAAGAGCTTTTATCAACCAGCCCTCTGGCTCATAATTTCGTAAAAACCGCTCTGGATTAGTTTCATACAATTCTACCACAGCATTACGCGCTTTCCGTAACTCATCACCTGGATATTCCTCATTTAATTCTAGATAACATCTTCTTTCCTCGCTCTTATTTCCCCCTTTTCCATTTTTTTTTTCATCCTCCGAAGCGGACAATACTATCCCTACCTCTTTTTCTAAAGCTAGCTTGACTTCAATCTTCTTTTTTTCTTCTTCTAATCTTGTTTCTTCTTCTAAACTTCTTCCTTCTTTTTTTTCCTCTGTTTCTACTATCACCTTTTCTTTTTCCCCTAAACTCTTTTTCCTTTTAATTGCTCTTATCAGTACTATACCTTCCTCTTTTTCTTCTGCTTCCTTTCCTTATCAGCCTCTTTATCACCTCCCTCCTCCTTCTTTTGGGGACAGGAGGCAAAAAAGTGACCTACATTACCACACATAACATTTTCTCTCTTCTTCACATGTTTCAACATCATGACCAATACATTGACATTTAACACACCATTGATTAGTACAATCGATTTTTTCGTGACCATACTGTCTGCAATTTCGGCAAAAAACAGATATACCATCAAAAAATAAGTCACTGTTTACTTTACCAATTTTAAATCGTCTTGGTGGAAAAACAATTTCCCCCCCGTCCTTCTCAAAAATAGTAACAAGGAATTTCCATTTCATTGTCCATATTCCATAATTATTATAGATTTTACCTGCTGGGATCACCTTATTGCACTACCTCATTAAAAAAAACAAGATGTCCTCCTCCAGGATGTAAGGACTGTACATAAGAACAGTCACCAGTCTCTGTCTTGGAAAATGCGGTATTACCACCACACCTTCCAGAATAGGATCTAGTCCACACCGCTCCAACCGTTTAAGTACTTCCGAACATATCTCCGCCGAAATAAAGACCACATCATATAGTCCACGTTTATGAAACTCCAACATGGCCAGCACGGATTCCTTCTGGATGTCAATCAGTCTCAGCAAGATATCTTCCACTAGGAAGGAAAGTCCCCTCTCCCTCTTCCGTGGGTCTTGCAGCAGGAACTGGACTCCATTTTTCATTTTCTGATACGCAGGCACCTCTCCAGGATCATAGCCTTCTGGGTCAGGAACTCCTCCTCCATCAAGATTCTGGACTTCCATTGCCAACGATTCGCCAAGAAACACCAACTCTGGAACCAGCTCAATGCCCTTCACCTACCACCAAAGTAGCAGGCAGGTATGGTGATCGCCTCTCGTTGCCTGGGGACTAAGCCGACTGCCCAATAGCAGCAAAGGTTAAGACCCTGGCTATGAACCAGAGCCCGCTCCTAAGGCCGAGCAGCCGTGTACCCCAGGCACCTTCTGACCAAGACCCAATGTATCCCTACATTTGATCTTAGCCAAAAGGCCGAGAAGCGATAACCAGAAAAAGGTTCGCCCTACAGGCCGATAATCCCCAATGCAGAACACTTGTGAAGGCGATAGCCTACAGGCCCCAGCTGCAGAGACAGTCCAGGAGGCTTCTTTCTCTCTCTCTCTCTCTCTCTCTCTCACAAACCAGGGAAAATGTGTGTCCTACGCTCTGGAATCACCAGCATGCTCCTCTTCATGTTTTTCCTATCTGCATAGCTCCGCCCGCCACTTTTGGTCACGCCTTTTCTTTGCACACAATTCCTGGTGCCAAAGCACGCCAAGCAGAAAAACTGATAAGAAGTGAATGGAGAGTAGTGAAAAAAAAAAAAAAGGGTATGCATTGTTGATTGTTCCGTCAGGGCCCTTGTGATGTCATCCACTGACCTGACCTGACCTTACTTGACCTCTGACCTGACAAGCCTCCTGTGACACGTGCAGTGTTCCGTCCATTGTCCAGACAAGGTAGGTCCAGCTGCTGCTGATGCATAGGAAGTGCTGGACTACTTTTTAGCCTCCACAAGAGGGAGACACAGGTAAACTTTACTTATTTATTATGACAGCACCATAAACACCGCAAAATGGTAACATACAATCCAGACAACTTGCTACAAAAGGGTCAATTCCCAGGAACAACTCAGCATCCAAGGTGTGCACAACAGATCCAAAGTCAAACCAAGGTGCGTGGAGTGGAGGTCCAAACACTTCATTCAGGTGATAAGCAAATTAAACCGACAATTAAGCCATCAGTCTTAATTGGATTTTGGGTGTGAGGAGACTGGCTGCCTGTGTTGCTTGGTGCTGGAACAAACCCACAGCTGATGCAATTAGGAGATTGACAGACTAGATGCAGCAGGTATGCAGAAAGCAGCATAGCACAGCCCTCACAGAGGAAGGAGAAGCTGAAGTGCAGACTCCTTACACTTGCTTGCAATCCATCTCTCAATTTTTATTCTGTTTTTATATACTGGCATAGAAGGGGTAGACCGGTCCTGGAGGTACTGCAATACCAGGTCAATGCGTGGAGTGGACAGAGCAAGCTCTTTTTCCATCTCCCTGTTCAAAAAATCCATTTAATATATGGTCCCCTTATAGGGGACGTATCAGATATAAAAAAGAAATAAGAACAGGTTTTTTTTTTAGTTGGGGACGTCATAATTTTTATTAAAACATATTTACATAAAAAGACAAATTTTACATTACCAACATACAAATTACATCAACCATCTGGTCTCACTCCACCTTTCCAGGCGTAGTATGACATACGTAACATATTATCACTACTTAACTCCATATTGACTAGTATCTCTTCTGGCATTTTTGCTTGATCTTGGGGATGGACATTGTAAAGCTCAAAAAACTTCTCTTTGTCCATACCTAAGTATCTCCTAACATACCTAAACAAAGCAGTTAGTTTCACACCTGATTTTTGCAAATCTTCTATCTCTTTACTTAATTTCTGAGCCCTTTCATTTTCTAACTCTTCCTCACTTTTCTTTTTTGATTCTTTAGTTGAATTTCTGGCTCATTTTTCTCTTCACTACTCTTTTCAGAATTTTTCCTTTTTTGCTTACCTTTTCTAAACTCCTCTTTCCCTCTATCTTTCTTTTTAGGGCAATCAAAATACAGATGACCACATAAACCACACAAATAACATTTCTTTTCTTTTTGACAATTTTTTGACAAGTGACCATCCTCTTCACATCTCGAGCACCACAAAAACTTACAATTGTCCCTCTTGTGATCGTACCTCTTGCAATTCCTGCAGAAGTCAGTCATGCCGTTGAAGAACAAGTCCCCGTTTATGGCACCAATCTTAAATCGGCCCGGCGGAAAAACAACTTCCTCCCCAGAGTCCTCTTTGAATAACACATAAAATTTCCATTTTGTAGTTCATAAACCGTACTTATTGAAAACCTTCCCTTTCGGGATTACCTTTTCACAGTGTCTTTTGAGAAAGGCACAAATGTCCTCTTCAGGTACATAAGGACTGTACATCTGTATGGTTACAATTCTTTCCCTCCTTGGATGATGTGGAATCACACGGACGCCACTCAAAGTAGAGCTAAGTCCAAGCAGTCCCAGTTTCTTCAGCACTGCATCGCAGGCCTCCGCAGAAACAAAGACAACATCAAAAGTACCTCGCTTAGGAAACTCCAGCATGGATAATATCAATTCCTTCCGGATATCGACAAGTCCAAAGAGAATTTCCTCCACCAGAAAAGCAAGTCCTTTGTCTTTCTTGCAAGGGGGTCTTCCAACAGGAACCGAACAGCATTCTTGATCTTCTCGTATGCAGGCATCTCGCTCAGGTCAGAGCTCTGGACCTCCATCTCGGCCATCAGGATAGCTGGAAACAACGGGTTCTGTGTGCCCTTCACCCACTTGTGCAGTGGGCAGGTAGGTGATCGCTCCTCATTGCCCAGGGACTAAGCCGCTCCCCAATAGCAGCAAGGAGGCAGGACCGAACTTTTCAGCGCGCCCCCTCCAAGGCAGAGGAGACGGGTACCCCAGGCACCTTCTGACCAAGACCCAATGTATCTCTATACTTGATCTTAGCCAAAAGGCCGAGAAGCGATAACCCGCTCGGCCTCGACAACGGGGCCGCTTTTCCCAAATGTAGAGCACTTCTCAAGGCAACAGCCTATAGGCCCCAGCCCCAGACACAGTCAGGGAGGCTTATTTCTCTCACAAACCAGGGAAAACGTGCGTCCTACGCTCAGGAATCACCAGCATGCTCCTTTTCGTGTTCGCCATCTGCATAGCTCCGCCCAACACTTTTGGCCACACCTTTTCTTCGCACGCAATTCATGGTGCCAAAGCACGCCAAGCAGAAAAAATGATAAGGAGTGAATGGAGAAGTAGTGAAAAAAAAAAAAAAAAAGATGTATGCATTGTTAATTGTGATGTCAGGGCCCCATTGTTGAGTGTTCCGTCAGGGCCCTTGTGATGTCATCCACTGACCTGACCTTACTTGACCTCTGACCTCACAAGCCTCCTGTGACACGTGCGGTGTTCCGTCCATTGTCCAGACAAGGTAGGTTCTGGACTACTTTTTAGCCTCCAAGTAATCCAGTTCAAAAGATCCACAAGAGGGAGACACAGGCAAACTTTACTTATTTATTATTACAGCACCATAAAAAACGCAAAATGGTTACATACAATCCAGACAACTTGCTACAAAAATACAAAAGGGTCAATTCCCAGGAACAACTCAGCATCCAAGGTGTGCACAACAGGCCCAAAGCCAAACCAAGGTGCGTGGAGTGGAGGTCCAAACACTTCATTCAGGTGATATCCAAATACTTTATTCAGGTGATAAGCAAATTAACCCATCAATTAAGACATCGGTCTTAATTGGATTTGGGGTGTGAGGAGACTGGCTGCCTGGGTTGCTTGGTGCTGGAACAAACCCACAGCTGATGCAATTCGACAGACTAGATGCAGCAGGTATGCAGAAAGCAGCACAGCACAGCCCAGCCCTGACAGAGGAGATGCTGAAGTGCAGACTCCTGAGGCAGGACACAGCAACTTTCCACTTGCTTGCTGGAAGGATGCTTGCAATCCATCTCTCAATTTTATTCTGGTTTTATATACTGGAATAGAAGGGGTGCACCGGTCCTGGAGTTACTGCAATACCAGGTCAATGCATGGAGTGGACAAAGCAAGCTCCTTTTCCATCTCCCTGTTCGAAAAATCCATTTAATATATGGTCCCCAGATAGGGGACCTATCAGATATTAAACTGATAAGAACAGTTTTTTTTTTTTGTTTTTTTTTAATACCACTCAGTGGTCAGTATATAAAAGCTCTTAATAATCTTTCTTTGCACCATCAAGCTTATCTGACCTCATCATCGTGGTTTCTTTTCTTTCTTTATTAATTGATATTAACCAAAAACCTAACATTTTTATGTTTCCAGACCCCCTCGCTATCTATACCATCTCCGTATACCTTATCCCAACAATATATACTGTACATTCTAGATAATATTAATCTCATACATCTCTTTGTTGGCACTACCTCTATTTTAAACACACATAGATTCCTCACATCCCACAAACATTCTATTACACATATTGTTATAAACCATAGCATCCTTACATTCTGTTTGCCACTTTCCAATCCATAAACGTTACCCCTGTCAATTCCTTAACCATATTCCCCATACCTTTCCATACAGACTGTGCATATTTACAATCCCAAATCAAATGTCTCACACTCTCACTCGCACAACATCCTTCCCTCGGACAAAACTCTGAGCTTAACTAGGTCTCTTCTTTTCTGTACCTCCCTTACAGGCAGGAAATTTTGTAAACTCATCCATACTACATCCTTTTGTCTGTTTGACACATCATTTATAGATAATTTCTTCCATACTCTTTCAGCCTCATTTGACCTCAAACCCATAATATCGCAAGCAATTTCATTCTTACATATCACATTCATTATCATTTTTTTTATTTTTGAACTTATTCTTCTTAATTACTAACAAATCATATTTCCTAATGAACTTCTCTACCACCATATACCATATACCATCCTGGACATTTAAAAGCAACCGGTACCCTTGCATCTCTTCCCTTCCATCTCAAACCATACATCATCCATCCCACCATATAATTCATCATATATGTACATTTATTCTCTTTCTTATTCATTACCACAAACAATTTTATGTATGATATTCCCCAAAAAAATCGAAGTTTGGAAGGCCAAGCCCTATCTATCTTGCTTTATATACATGCTCTCTTCTTAATTTTTCCATCCTACTACCCCATATAAACGAAAACACAATTTTCTCCTCCTTTCTCACTTTCATTACATTCGGAAAAATTATAAACACAAACCATACCACAGGTATAATAACTGATTTAACAATCAAAACTTTCCCAATCTCCAGAAATTAAACTTCCTTTCACTTCTTTTCCCACATTCATCCCAACTTTCAAATCATCAATAAAGAGTACTCCTAAAACTTTCATTGCCCCTTCTTCATATTTCACATCCTCCATTCTCACTCGACTATCTCCAAAACATTTAAACAAACACTTATTCCAATTGACCTTAAAACCAGACGCTCCACAAAATAAATCCAAAATTTATCTACCTCTCCTCATTGCTGCCACACTATCATTCATTATTACCACGTCATCCATATAACCCAAAATATTAACATGCTTTCCCCCACTCCCTGGAACTAACATACCTCTCATTTCCTTATCTCTCCTAACCAAACACATCAACACTTTAATTACACTTATAAATAAGACAGGGGACATCGGACATCCCTGTCTTACACCCGAATTCACACATATTCTCTTACTTAAATGTCCATTTACCAACATTTCACTACACACTCCATCATATAAACTCCTCACACACTTCAAAAAAAAACTCTGGATATCCCATTTATTTCAAAACCCTAAACATATATTTATGTGCAACACGATCAAACGCTTTTTCAAAGTCAATTGCTAACACCATACACTTCTGTTTCCTATCCATACAGTCCCCAATCATATCTCTTATTAACACAAAATTTTCAGTCATACTTCTCCCTGGAACTGCACATTCTTGATCTTCCCCAATAACTTTCCACACAAAATCACGCATACGATTAGCCAGAAACTTGCTAAAAATCTTGTAATCTGTATTTAACAGAGTAATTGGCCTCCAATTCTCCACTCTCTTTTTCTCCCCTTTCTTAAAAACTAATACTACTACTCCTTCTTTCATTGTTTTACTCAAAACTCCTCTCTGCCACATACTTTTACACACTTCAAACAGGTCCTCCCCCATCCATTCCCATGCTCACACATACAACTCAACTGGGATTCCATCTTTCCCAGGAGTATTATTCTTTTTTGCATCAAACCCATTCTTCTTTATCTCCTCCATAGTCATTTCCACATACACTTTCTCACCATCCTCCTTACTTAACTTACCCTCTAAGCACTTCAACACATCCTCCATTAGATTTCTATCCACCCACTTTTTTGCATACAGACCTGAAAAAAACTCTTCAACTACCTTAACTACCTCTTCCCCACTTACACACTGCTTTTCTTTATTTATCATCTCATCCACATCATCTTTTTTCCCACACACTTTTTTAAAGAAAAATCTCGTACATTTCTCATTCTCTTCCAAATTTTCTACTTTTGAGCGAAACATTATTTCTTTCCCTTTCCTTTCCATAATCTGCCTTATTTCTTTCCTTGCTTTCATCACCAAATCATCTACAAACCGGATTCCAAAAAAGTTGGGACACTATACAAATCGTGAATAAAAACTGAATGCAATGATGTGGAGGTGCCAACTTCTAACATTTTATTCAGAATACAACATAAATCACGGAACAAAAGTTTAAACTGAGAAAATGTACCATTTTGAGGAAAGAATATGTTGAAATAGAATTTCATGGTGTCAACAAATCACAAAAAAGTTGGGACAAGGCCATTTTCACCAGTGTGGCATCTCCCCTTCTTCTTGCAACACTCAACAGACGTCTGGGGACAGAGGAGACCAGTTTCTCAAGTTTAGAAATAGGAATGCTCTCCCATTCTTGTCTAATACAGGCCTCTAACTGTTCAATCGTCTTGGGCCTTCTTTGTTGCACCTTCCTCTTTATGATGCGCCAAATGTTCTCTATAGGTGAAAGATCTGGACTGCAGACTGGCCATTTAAGTACCCGGATCCTTCTCCTACGCAACCATGATGTTGTGATTGATGCAGAATGTGGTCTGGCATTATCTTGTTGAAAAATGCAGGGTCTTCCCTGAAAGAGATGACGTCTGGATGGGAGCATATGTTGTTCTAGAACCTGAATATATTTTTCTGCATTGATGGTGCCTTTCCAGACATGCAAGCTGTCCATGCCACACGCATACAATCAGAGATGCAGGCTTCTGAACTGAGCGTTGATAACAACTTGGGTTGTCCTTGTCCTCTTTGGTCTGGATGACATGGCGTCCCAGATTTCCAAAAAGAACTTTGAATCGTGACTTGTCTGACCACAGAACAGTCTTCCATTTTGCCACACTCCATTTTAAATGATCCCTGGCCCAGTGAAAACGCCTGAGATTGTGGATCTTGCTTAGAAATGGCTTCTTCTTTGCACTGTAGAGTTTCAGCTGGCAACGGCGGATGGCACGGTGGATTGTGTTCACTGACAATGGTTTCTGGAAATATTCCTGAGCCCATTCTGTGATTTCCTTTACAGTAGCATTCCTGTTTGTGGTGCAGTGTCGTTTAAGGGCCCGGAGATCACGGACATCCAGTATGGTTTTACGGCCTTGACCCTTACGCACAGAGATTATTCCAGATTCTCTGAATCTTCGGATGATGTTATGCACAGTTGATGATGATAGATGCAAAGTCTTTGCAATTTTTCGCTGAGTAACACCTTTCTGATATTGCTCCACTATCTTTCTGCGCAACATTGTGGGAATTGGTGATCCTCTACCCATCTAGGCTTCTTAAAAGCCACTCTGAGAAGCTCTTTTTATACCCAATCATGTTGCCAATTGACCTAATTAGTGTTAATTGGTCTTCCAGCTCTTCGTTATGCTCAAATTTACTCTTTCCAGCCTCTTATTGCTACTTGTCCCAACTTTTTGGGGATTTGTTGACACCGTGAAAATTTGAATCAACGTATTTTTCCTTTAAAATGATACATTTATTCAGATTAAACGTTTGATCTGTCATCTACGTTCTATTACAAATAAAATATTGACATTTGCCATCTCCACATCATTGCATTCAGTTTTTATTCACAATTTGTTTAGTGTCCCAACTTTTTGGGAATCCGGTTTGTACATTCACACCTAATTTACTAAAAAATTTTAACCATTCTAACCTCATGCTTAGATATTTATATTCATTCCTCAACATTCTTGCTTTTTTACCTCCCCATTTACGGAAAAAAAAAACTTTAACTCTATCTTTCATCCAATCCCACCATTCTAACACATCTTCAAAATTCTTCTTCTTTCCTCTCCACTTCATATATTCAATCCTAAACAAATCCATTATTTTCTCATCATCCAATAATGTAACATTCAACTTCCAAATACCTCTACCATATATACTTTTAACATCCCCTTCCACACAACATTGTAAACACATGTGATCTGTAAACACTACATCTTCTTGCCAATATCTTACACATTTTAGATTTTTGGATATTAAGATGAAATCTATCCTAGATTCTATACTTCCTTTATCTGATTTAAACGTACACGGTTGTGGTTTCACCATCATGACCTCTGACCTATCTAAATAGGAAAAATCATGTATTAGTTGACTCAACTTGTTTCCAGACGTATCCCTCTCCTCCTTCTCTATCACACAATTGAAATCACCCAACAGTATAGTGTCCATCCTCCCCAACAAATTTGCATTCAACTTTTCCCATAATTCCACATGCTCTTCCATTTTTGTTGAGCCATACACATTTACAACCCTAATTTTCCATTTTCTATACTTATCACCACCACACATCTCCCAGCTTCCACCACCACATACGAATCCACACTCATCATCTTATTTTTTAATAAAATCCCTACACCAGAATTCCTATTTTTACACTCCCTTGACCACACCGACTCTCCATATTCCCATTCACCCATGCCCAATGGTTCCGTTATTCTGCATTCCTGCAGACATACAGTATAATGTCTGCTTCTTGATTTTTCAAAAAATCAAAAATTGCTGTCCTCCTTGCTCTTGATTTAAGAAGCCGTACGTTCAAGGATAAGACATTACAGGTAACTTTGTCACCCATGGTTTACATTTTAGGGCGGTATAATTTCCAATCCCCATATTGACCTCAACCTTCTTCTCCTAGAGGGTGGAAGCCACAAGTGAAGTCCCCACTCCCGGCTTCTTCTAAAAACGGAATGTCATTTGCTTTTTCAGAGATTGGGTACTGTCTTTCCTCTCTAAGACTTTCTTCTCTATCTAATGATGTCATCAGTCAAGGTCTTTTAACAGACAAGTCTAGGCCTGCCTCTTCAAGACTGAAAACTCCTTTAGTAAAGTCTCCTTGACCCCCGTCCTCACTCTCTACTTGCAACTCACTCCAGGGTATAATTAGTGGTTCAGATAAAGGAACCTTCGTTTCTCCGTCTCCTTGTAACCCTGTTTCTTCATCTGACGGTAGTGGAAGTCCATCCAAAAAAGGAGAAAAATTAATCTCTCCTCTTTCCTCACCCCCTCCTTCTTCACCTTCACTGGCCTCACTGGTATCCATAACAGCCTCTTGTCTTATTTCTGGGACCGGATCTTTCCTGACATAAGGTTCCTTTGGCCAAGACCTTGCCACCTCAGAGTAGGTTCTTGCTTTGGGCTTGGGGTTAGTATTTAAAGTGCAGTTTCTGAACACATGACCGGTCTTGCCACAAACATTGCAAACTACCGGGTTTTTACATGTCCTAGTGAGATGACCCTCCTGGTTACAATTAGAGCATCTCAAGGGAGTTTCTTTACACTCCTCTGCAATATGGCCATAAATCTTACACCGTTGGCAGTTGCGTGGATTCCCTGGGAAAAAAAAAAAGCCTCTGTCTCTTCTTATGGAGAAAGTCATAGGGGGATAACACATGCCACCTGGGCTGGACAGATCTGCTTTAAATTTTGAAAAAAAAAAATATTTTCCCGTCCACAAGGCTTCAGAGTTTAGCACTTTATGTGCAAACCGCACTTCCTCACAATACATTCTTAAGAAAACCAGAATATTTTCCATAGGGATTGTGCATAAATGCGACAAGTGGCACATCATCATTATACAAAAGAGTGAAAACCACACCATCCAAATCCGGATTTTGTTAGTTTCCTTTTAGAAAAAGCAGCAAATTATGACAAGATGCAACATTTGTAAATTGGCCTCTCTTTGGATCCTGCAAACAAAGTATCTCCTCCCGTCTCACATTCAAGATCTTAAAAAGTACCTTGTGTACCAGGAACTCCAGGGTAAATTTCTCTCTCCTCGATGTCGATTTTGAAGCCATTCTTGACCCGGTATTCTCCGGTCCCAGCAGTACGGATGGTGACACCCATGATCGCCTCCTCGACCTCAGCCTTGGCTACGTCCGGGCATGCCTTGATCGTAGCCAAAAGGCCGAGAAGCGATAACACGCTCATCCTCGACAACGGGGCCGCTTATCCCAATTGTAGAACACTTCTTAAGGCAACAGCCTATAGGCCCCAGGCACAGTCCGGGAGGCTTATTTCTCTCACAAACCAGGGTAAACGTGCATCCTACGCTCAGAAATCACCAGCATGCTCCTCTTCGTGTTCGCTATCTGCATAGCTCCGCCCAACACTTTTGGCCACACCTTTTCTTCGCACGCAATTCATGGTGCCAAAGCACGCCAAGCAGAAAAAATGATAAGGAGTAAATGGAGAAGTAGTGAAAAAAAATAAAAATAACAAAGATGTATGCATTGTTAATTGTGATGTCAGGGCCCCCATTGTTGAGTGTTCCGTCAGGGCCCTTGTAATGTCATCCACTGACCTGACCTCTGACCTGACAAGCCTCCTGTGACACGGAACGTCCATTGTCCAGACAAGGTAGGTTCAGATGCTGCTTATACATAGGAAGTGCTGGACTACTTTTTAGCCTCCAAGTAATCCAGTTCAAAAGATCCACAAGAGGGAGACACAGGCAAACTTTACTTATTTATTATTACAGCACCATAAAAAACGCTAAATGGTTACATATAATCCAGATAACTTGCTACAAAAATACAAAAGGGTAAATTCCCAGGAACAACTCAGCATCCAAGGTGTGCACAACAGGCCCAAAGCCAAACCAAGGTGCGTGGAGTGGAGGTCCAAACACTTCATTCAGGTGATATCCAAATACTTCATTCAGGTGATAAGCAAATTAACCCATCAATTAAGCCATCAATCTTAATTGGATTTGGGGTGTGAGGAGACTGGCTGCCTGGGTTGCTTGGTGCTGGAACAAACCCACAGCTGATGCAATTAGGAGATTGACAGACTAGATGCAGCAGGTATGCAGAAAGCAGCACAGCACAGCCGTGACAGAGGAGAAGCTGAAGTGCATACTCCTGAGGCAGGACACAGCAGCTCTCCACTTGCT